>NC_137131.1:43555847-43558347 GCF_949319135.1 Squalius cephalus
TTTGGTTTGTTCTGTGAGTCTGTGATTAAACGGTTTGGGGTTTATTTTTTATCACAGGATATTTTATACAGCGTATATAAAATGCTTATTAGATCCGGTGTCGGTGTTTTATCCCTTTTTAACCGCTTCAGTCTCGATATACGATCATTCCGAACAAGCGGTAACACAGGAATAAACGCGTTTTCTGATTGGCCGCGGATGAAGAACATGCGCGCTGTTGTCGCTGATTGGTTGGCCGCGCAAATCAGGTACTTTAAATTCGGCTTCTGATTGGTCGCTTTCGACGGGATGTCAGTCACACTAGAATTATTGACAAGAGATACACTCAGCTGATCTCATGTAATAAAGAGTGTGTTTAATGCATCATTTTCATGTTTCATGAAGTGTGTACGCATGTGTCTGCAGGGAGTTTATGGAGAAGTATAGAGAAAGTGCAGGGCTACGATTAATCGCATCCAAAATAAAGCTTGTGTTTACATAATATGTGTGTGTGTACTGTATATAGTTATTTTGTATATATAAATACACAAACATGCATGTATATATTTAAGAAAATTAAATCATATATTTATTTAATATAAATTATGTATAAATATATATACAGTATATACATGCAAATATTTCTTAAATATATACATGCGTGTGTGTGTGTATTTATATATACAAAATAATTATACACAGTACACACACATATATTATGTAAACACAAACTTTTATTTTGGATGCGATTAATCGTTGCCCAGCACTAGAAAAAATATAACAATAGTTTTTTAGTATTTAAATTATAATTTTCTTTTATAAATGATGAAAGATAGATGCGTCTTCTTCAGTTTGAGGACGGGGCCCTCGCTCCTGGATGATCATATCTGGGGCCGTGATCTGAGAGATTATAAACCCGGTGTGGGTCAATCAGGTCTGGTGGTTTTACTGTTGTGGAGGAAGTTTCACAGGAAGTGGTTTATCCAGTTCTTGACAGATTCTCGGACGATGTCACACCCAATCACATCACATCAGTCACTCAAACACAATAGCAGACACTCTGAGATTCAGTCGCAGATTCATTTCCATGTGTTTGAGGATTCAGATTGGCGTTTTACTCACTGTTGTGAAATATAGGGAAACACTGAGTGTGTGTGTGTGTGTGTGTGTGAGTGTGTGTGAGTGACTTCTGCTCAGTTACTGGAATAGAGGAGGGAGAGACAGGCTGATCTGGTCTGGAAACTCTCTCTTTCACACACACACACACACACACACACACACACACACACTCTCTCTCTCTCTCTCTCTCTCTCTCTCTCTCTCTCTCTCTCTCTCACATACACTTACACACACGGTGGCCTCATGTGTATTTGAGGAATTTTGAGGAAAAGCAGTCGAGTTACTTTAGTTCTCTGAGTTGTGGTCATGGTTTATATCAAGGCCAAACATGATCCCCCTGTAAGGCATAAACACTGCAGCTCCAGCTGAGCGGAGTCAGTCTCTTCTCCAAACATCCTTCTGGATCTTTTCCGTCAAGCTCCGCCCCTTCATCGCTATTGCATCTTGATTATGCAAATGTTTCCATAGAGACTAGAGTGAGCAACTGGTGGTGTGATTATTGACTCCGCCTCTGTCCATTGTCTTAAAGAGACACTACACACCCGTCATCAGTCACACACTGAATATTTATGATCAACAAATGCTTTGTGCAGCGATCAGCTGTCTCTCTCTCTCTCTCTCTCTCTCTCTCTCTCTCTCTCTCTCTCTCTCTCTCTCTGTTGATATGTGTTAACATGTAAATTACATGTATGTTTCTATCAGATGTTTTCAGGAGTCAGTGTTCTGATTTGATGTAGCTAGATTATGACTCAAACATGTGATGCTTTTATATGACGGTGGAGTTGAGACGAGTGTGTGTGTGTGTGTGTGTGTGTGTGTGTGTGTGTGTGTGTCAGGTGCAGCCGCCTGCAGTCAGGAGCAGTTCAGGTGTGGAAACGGGAAATGCATCACCAGCCGATGGGTTTGTGACGATGCAGACGATTGTGGAGACGGAAGTGATGAGCTTCTTCAGTCCTGCCGTGAGTCAAACACACTCCATCTCCATTACAGCTCTTGACAAGGACTTTAAACATTATTCATTAAAGTGCCCCTATATGCTATTTTAATGTCTCCTACAAAAGGTTTACACACACTTTAATGTCCTCATAATCTCCACTGCAGCGTCAGCTCTTTCCTCTCAGTGTCTGAAATGCTTCAATCGAAGATTCAGTCTCTCTAAGCTCCGCCTCTCTGAGAGCTGCTCTGCTCTGATTGGTCAGAAAGCAAACGCTCATTATCATATATGAATCTCAGCTCTTGATCACAGTGATACGAACAGTAACGATGGCGTGGGTTTTACCGTATCAATCTCAGAAAACAGCGTCTTCTCGACATGAACAACACGAACCAAACTCTTCCAGTCTCAGATACACTACAGAGTTTGAGGGCGGAGCTAAGAGACACTGTTCAGCCAATCAAGAGC
>NC_137131.1:43563347-43623347 GCF_949319135.1 Squalius cephalus
AAAAAATATCAATATTTAATAATTGTATGACAGTTTTGTCCTCTGAGGACCTCTGTGTAACTTTTTTAACCCTCATCCTGCGCTCCCGTTTTGTAACACATCTTTCCCTCGCGGGTCAAAATGACCCGAAGCCCTAAAATTATACGTCTGTTTTTATTTCATTTTGATCATATTTTTTCTCTTTTTTAATGCATTTTATATATATATATATATATATATATATATATATATATATATATATATATATATATATATGTGTTTGTGAACTCTTGTGGAAATTCACATTTATTTGTATAGCGCTTTTCACAATACACATCATTTCAAAGCAGCTTTAGAGAAAATGCGTGAGTCCATATTACAGTTTAGAGAGATCTGTTATCAGAGGAAACTGGCTAAGTTATGTATTTCAGAAATGTACATATACAAAATCACAGTTAGATAAAAATTTATGAATTTAAACAATGTAATAATTTAAGGCAGAAACAATGAGCTCATTGAAGTGATGATACTTGTTTGTTAACAGATGATTATGACATTTAGAAAAAATTTAGCAATTTAAAGGGTTAATATTTCTCTGACAGATGCATGTGTGTGTGTGTTGCAGCTTCGCCCACGTGCCGCCCGGATGAGTTCCTCTGTAACGACGGCGTCTGCATCCCAGGCCTGCGTCAGTGTGACGGGAATCCCGACTGCCGGGATCAGAGCGATGAGATGGACTGCGTCACCGGTGAGAATCACACACACATCCATCATGTGTGTGAACGCTGTTCGTGTCGCTCAAAAATTACAGGAATTAATTTTTTTTATTTTGATGAAATTAATGTACTATATTTTAGTTCGATAGTGTTTTTTATTCAATATTTTGTATTTTTAGGGGATTTTATGGTACTAAATTATATTTACGCTGTATTTATAATCCATTTATTCACTTTTTGAGCATAGACCTGAAGATAACATTTCCAGCTTAAACTGGTAAATCTTGAACGCTTCAGAGCGACAGACTGAAGTTTGATCTCTGTTCAAAGACGACACTCGGCAGATTATTGCTGAAGTGGGAAAAGTTGTAAAAAGTGAACTTAAAAAAAGTTACAGAACTTTACGTTTATTGTTATGAAAAATGTGCAAAAATACTATTTTTAATTTTTATATGAAATAAATATTTTCAAAAACATGTTTTACTCTAAAACTGTGAGAAAATCAAAGCCATAAATCTAAACAAGTTGTGAGGTTGATATCTCCATAAATGAGCTTTCAGTGAGAGTGTGTTCGGCTGCAGTACCAAACGCTTCCACTAGAGGAAACTCGTCACATTCATTTCCAATGCGCTCGTTTTCGACAGTGAGAAACACAAGTGTGATTATTGTTTTCAGGATAATTTAATCTGTCCATGATTTTTTTATGTTCACACAGCAAGTGCCAAAACCTTTACCAAGTTTGGTACCATTCCGATAAAAAAAAAAAAAAAAAGTAAATTTTTTCGTTGGAAGTGTGCTGTCTCTAACTGTTTGCTGTGTGTGTGTGTAGTGAACCGGTGCGAGGAGCCGAGCCGGTTTAAGTGTCGCAGTGGCGAGTGTATCAGCGCAGACCAAGTGTGTGACGGTCAGAAAAACTGCATCGACTGGTCAGATGAGCCTCTCAGAGACTGCAGTGAGTGTTCCTGTAGTGTGTGTGATCTGAGGAAATCCTGTAGTGTGTGTGTTCCTGTAGTGTGTGTGATCCTGTAGTGTGTGTGTTCCTGTAGTGTGTGTGATCTGAGGAAATCCTGTAGTGTGTGTGTTCCTGTAGTGTGTGTGTGATCTGAGGAAATGAACCTTCTGTGGGTAAAAGTGGATTTTACCCAGATCATATACACACGATGCCGAATAGGACACTCCAGTTCTCATCATCAGCTGAAGATCCACCGCTGTGATCCTCGAGCCGAGTCCAGTATCGCTTACACAGATTTAATTAACCCTTGTGTGTCAATTTAAAAAAGTTACACAGACGTCCTTAGAGGACAAAAAATGTCATACAATTATTATATATTAATATTTTTTTCCCACTTTTGCTGATTTAATTTTATATATACCAACATCAGGATTTTTACCCTTAAAATGTACGCGTCAAAAATCTGTCATGCAATTATTACATATAAAAATATTCATGTTCAGATTTTTTTTAACCAAAATCAGGATTTTAACCCTTTAAATAGCAGTTTTATGCAAAAAAAAAAATTCCATATTTTTTGAAGAGATGTATATATTTATGTGTTTTTATAGGCTGTCTAGCCTTTGTGTTTTTCCTGCTCCATCTCCAGTGATTGGTGGGTGAACTGTTGAAATGGTCACAGATGATCATGTGACGTGTGTGTTTCCTCTGTGCAGACACTAACGAGTGCCTCGATGACAACGGCCGCTGTTCTCACACGTGCAACGACCTGAAGATCGGATACGAATGCTTGTGTCCGGCCGGATTTCACCTGAGCAACCGCACGCACTGTGAAGGTGAGCAGCCGTCCAGAGGAACCCAGTGCATGATGGTCTGTGAGTGTGTGTTTGGTCTCATGACGTCGTGTGTTTGTGTGTAGACGTGGATGAGTGTTTGGACGCTGACAGATGCTCTCAGATCTGTGTGAACCTGCCGGGCAGCTTCAAGTGTGACTGTAATGAAGGATTTGAGCTGGATCACGTGACCAAAGACTGCAAAGCTCTTACAGGTACACACCTGCTTTTTTCTCTTTTTTTAAGCTACAAATCACTTCATTTTGATTAATTCCCCCGGAAAACAAGACATAATATCTTATGTTATTTTTGCTTATCGAGTAAATGATCTTGATTTAAGAATTTTTAGATATTTGGAGTGGAAACAAGACAAAAGTACTGAGTAAGAAAAGCATCTGCAGTGTGTGTGACTGTATGAGCAACATGTGAATGTGTTCCTCTCAGGATTGGGAGCGTTCCTGCTCTTCAGCACGCGTCACGAGGTGAGGAAGATGGCGCTGGGCAGCAGAGAGTACACGTCTCTGATCCGCCAGCAGAAGAACGTGGTGGCGTTAGACGTGGACATTCCCAACGACAGGATCTTCTGGTCCGACGTGAGCCAGAAGAAGATCTACAGGTGAGAGAGCGTCATGGGTTCAGTGCCCAGGGAAAGCAGGAGCTCGTAAAATTATCAAATTGGAATATCGCATAAAACATGTGTGAATAAAGCAGCGTTTCCATCTCATGTGTTCAAGAGAACTAAATCATCACTTCCTGGGAAATTGGTGCAAATTATCAGTAATAAAACTGTAAGTTTCTGCAATCGGCTCTTCTTCCCTCCATCATAAACGAGTGTCTCGAGCGTCAGACGAAACACAGTAACCGCTGTCGTGTTCTCTAGCGTTCGGATGCTGGTGTTCGGGAACACACTCGTGTGTGTGAGACGCTTCTGAGGGAATTACACCAAATCATTCTGATCACACACTTCGACTCCGGCGTTTCAGAAACACCAAACCAACATTAGAGACGCTGCGACGCCATTGGTCCACTGGTTACTCCAGTTATCCAATCACAGCCGCCGCTGAGGGATTTATTCAGTAGATGTGTTTCTATCGTAGTTTATGCACGTCTTATCGGATAAAAGATTATACTCCTCAATTGAGGTCATGAGTTTTTTAATGTGCATTTTTAAAATGTATGCGTTTCCATTCAGCGTTTTTATGCGATATTCCAAAATTTGCATAAATAAAGGTGAATGGAAACACCGCTAGTGTTGTGCTAGTTTCACATCTATCCCATCATGTTCTCTTTCTGCTCACAGAATAAAATAAATTTCACTCCTAATCAATGTCCATCTCCATAAAACTCTCAATCCGTCATGTGTGTTTTGTGTATCTGTGTGTGTGATATAGCATTCCTCATAACCACGAGTGTGTGTGTGTGTGTGTTTTGCAGCGCAGCGACTGCTGACCCCGCCCACCAAACCACTGTGATTGACAGCCAGATCTCCAAGCCCGAGGGTCTGGCTGTGGACTGGATCCACGGGAACATCTACTGGACGGATGGCGACCTGCAAACCATCTCCGTGGCGACGGCAGACGGCGGGAAACGCAAGACGCTAATCAGCGACGGCCTGCAGAATCCTCGCGCGATCGTCGTGGATCCTCAGCACAAGTGAGTGTGTGCGCTGAAGCCGCTTGCTTGCAGGAAGTGTATTGTGTATTGATGTGTATTGTGAAAAGCGCTGTTGCTATTGTTGATCTCTTGTTGTTTCATGTCACGTAGTTTCATGTTCTGGACGGACTGGGGCGAGTCGGCCCGGATTGAGAAGAGCGGACTGAACGGTGCCGATCGGACGCCTCTCGTCACAAACAACATCGCCTGGCCGAACGGCATCACGCTCGGTGAGTCTGACGCGCAGATGATGCGTGTGAACCATAGACTGTAAAAAAAAACATGGGCGTAGTGTGCGTGACGTCACCCGTAGTGTTTCTAAAGAGCATTTTTGATGGCCGTCGCCATCTTGGCAGCGTCACTCCCGGATAAACGGAAATGTGCAGCGAGGCGGATTAGCGGAGGTGACGTGACAACAGACAAACGGCTAGTAGTGACATCAGCGGCAATCCACCTGTCACTCAAGTGGCCACGCCCTTAATTATGCAGAACTTTAAGGCTTGATATAATTTAAACGGATGAGTTATAAAAATATTCACCCTCCTCACAGTCGTCATGAAGAGCAAAGTTAGCTATATAGACCAAAACCACTTTCTGCACCAGACTGTAAACATGTGTTTTTCTGCTGTAAAGTTGGTCATTTTAACATGGGGGTTTATGGGATTGAGTCTCTTCTGCAGCCGGCCTCTAGTGGCCAGTGGATGAACTGCAGTTTAACTCACTTCAGTGTTGGTTTCAAGAGAGTGAGCGCTTGGTGTGAACACATGTGCCGTGTGTGATGTATGCTGATGTGTGTTTGTGTTCAGATGTGTTGAATCAGCGTCTGTACTGGGTCGACTCAAAGCTACACACACTGTCCAGCATCGGCGTGAACGGAGACGGGCGGCACACACTGATCTTCAACCCACAGAAGCTCCCGCATCCGCTGGCGCTGGCCGTGTTTGAGGTGCGCGGCGTGGCTCGACTTTTCTTACTTTTTGTCTTGTTTCCAGTCCAAATATCTCAAAATTCTTAAATCAAGAAGCATTTACTAGATGAGGAAAATGGCATAAGATATTAAGTCTTGTTTTCTGGGTAAATAACTCTAAATTAAGTGAGTTGTTGCTTAAAACAAGCAAAATGATCTGCCAATGGGGAAAGAAAAATAATGGCAGATAATTTAGCTTGTTTTATGCAACAACTCACTTAATTTAGATTTATTTACCCAGAAAACAAGACTTCATATCTTATGTCATGTTACTACTTTAGTAAATGGATATTGATTTAAGAATATTTGGATATTTGGACTGGAAACGAGACAAAAATACTGAGCAAGGAAATGTTTGTTTGCAGTGTGTCAGGTTCTCATGAGCCGCTGTGTCTCTGTCTGTCCAACAGGAGAAAGTCTTCTGGACCGACGTGTCCAATAAGGGCATCTGGAGCGCGAACCGCATGACGGGCCGCAACATCACTGCCGTGGCCGAACATCTGCAGTCTCCTGAAGACATCGTGCTGCATCACAGTCTGAAACAACCTGCAGGTGAACACACACACACACACACACACACACACACACACACACACACACACACACACACACACACACACGTCATGTGTCTTTGATGACGCTCAGGGCTAGACATTAACAGACGCGGGTGTATTTCAGCGGTGGCGTGTAACACAATCTCTCCTATTTGCCACTTTGGCGGGTTGAATTTTATATATAATATATACATCTTTCAATTGTACTCTTTTAGAAACGCACCTGTAGTGTCAAAAACATTTAGATTTTTTGATGCACATCGATACTGAAATATTTGAAACGCTTCATATACAAATTTTCCGCAGAACAGACACGATACCAGCTGTTCTCTCTCTCTCTCTCTCCTCTCTCCGACAGCGAGAGACACACAAACCCGCCTCCACTCACTCACTCGCTTCATTTGCTCCGGATGAATATTGTTGGTGTCACAGGGCTTGAGTTTCACCAATGGATTGTGTGTTTTGCTAATAATTTTACTCATTCCCGCAGATTGTTTGCTCACACCAAAAGTACGGCACATAAAGCCGCCTCTCAGAACTAAATTGAGCTCTTTTTCGCTGCTTATTGCGCTTAAACAGTCAAATACACAGAAAATAATGTCAAAATGCCGGTTTTGATGAGTATTCACGTACGTTTTAAGTGAACATAAACAGTTGAGAAAGAAAACGCACGTGTAACAGTATAATGGATCCGTGCGTCAGGTCTTAAAGCGACAGCAGCCTAATAAACCTGCTGACAAATTATGAGATAATATTAAAAATATCTGTATGGCAGTTTTTCCCAATGGTATCGATGTCAGAATTGTGGCCAGTGAAAATGCTGAGTGACTTTGGAAAACCACTAGCCACCGTGAGTTAATGTCAAGCCCTGATGACGTTATTATCTGTGTATTTTCAAGTAAAAGCATTTGATATCAGTCGATCTGCATGTTTGTCTTGCTCATGAGGAAGTGATGTCATTTGCAGGAATAAACTGGTGCAGGGAAGCGGCTCTGGCCAACGGCGGCTGTGAGTTTCTGTGTCTGCCGGCGCCGCTGATTAACGCACGTTCACCCAAATACACGTGTGCGTGTCCTGATCACATGACCCTGCGCAAGGACATGAGGACGTGTGTGTCAGGTACGTTACGACCCGCTCTGTTTCACCCCAAAAAATGCTTTTCCTACTCAGGATTTTTGTCTTGTTTCCAGCCCAAATATCTAAAAATTCTTAAATCAAGATGCATTTACTAGATGAGTCAAATGAAATAAGATATTATGAATTTATCAAAATTAAGTGAGCTAATGCTTAAAACAAGCTAAATGATCTGCCAATGGGGTCAGAAGAATAATGTTAATTCAAACAGAAACAAGATTATTTTTCTTTCCCCATTGGCAGATCATTTTGCTTGTTTTAAGCATCAACTCACTTAATTTAGAGTTATTTCCCCAGAAAACAAGACTTAATATCTAATGGCATTTTACTACTTTAGTAAATGCTTCTTGATTTAAGAAATGTTTGATATTTGGACTGGAAACAAGACAAAAATACTAAGTAAGAAAAGCATATTTTGCAGTGTTCACACTCAGGGTTCCCACGAGCCCTTGAAATACTTAGTTTGTGAATCCGGAAAAACAAATTTCAAGGCCCTGTAAAGTTTGTGAAAATAAACACACATATATACAGGTCCTTGAAGTGCTTGAATTTATTTTGTGCAAGACGTTTTCTGGAAAAAATTCCATATTATTCCCTATGTGTTATTTCACCAACACTTCGTGTTGAAAAAATGCTTTTTTGCATAGTTGTTTGACACATGAAAACAGTAACAATGTGTCTTACGAGGTATCATGATGTCACCTTGCTCTCACCTGAAATGTGTCCCCACATTAAGTCCTTGAATTTGAGGGTTTTGGACCTGGAAAGTCCTTGAAAGCACACCAGATGCTCTCATCATGATGCTAATCGACGTCTGTTTCTCTGCGCAGGTCCGAACGCCACAGCGCCGCCTCAGGTGACGTCGAGAACTGCAAGCAGAACGTCTCTGCCGTCTCAACATCAGAGCGGAGACGCCGCACACACGGGCTCTCGCAGGGGTCAGTTCCTGTCCTTCTGTCTGTCTGCCTGTTCATTCACTCACGTTCACACACTCACCGTCTGTGCGCCTCTTTACAGGAGCTGATGCCGAACATGAGCCGGTCTCCAGCCCTTCCCAGCATCCCTCAGTCCTGTTCATCGCCTTTCCAATCGGTCAGTAAATCCACAGTCACGAAACGCACGTGTCACTCAGTGAGCGATCGCAGTGTGAATGAACCGTGTGTGTGTGTGTCACAGTTGCCGTGTGTCTGCTGGCGTTCGGCGCTGTGTTGGTGTGGAGACACTGGCGGGTGAGGAACACCAACACCATCCACTTCTCCAACCCCGTGTACCAGAAGACGACCGATGACACGGTCCACATCTTCAGGAGCCCCAGTCTGGACGGGTACTCGCATCCATCGGTACGACACCACACACACTCCGGCTTCAGTGTTTGACTTGCTCTCAAATGTTTATGAAAATCTGCATGAATTAAAGGCACTATAACAAGCGATCCAAACACACGGGTTCGTCCTGACGAGGCTGAAGCGTGAAGAGAGGCGCGATACAGAGTTACAGAGTGATCAGAGCAGAACAGACATAAAAGAGGGAAATTGATTGGTTGAACATGAGACTTTCGAGAGATCTTTCCCTGATTTCGTGTTCCGGGTCAAAAATGACCGGCATTTTAAATTGCTTGTAAATCTCTCGTTATGCTTTATTATCACCAAATATTGGAGTCAATCTTTTTGTCAACTTGTGATGCAACTCATAAACGAGTGTCTCGAGCGTCAGACGAAACACAGTAACCGCTGTCGTGTTCTCTAGTGTTCGGATGCTGGTGTTCGGGAACACACTCGTGTGTGTGAGACGCTTCTGGAGGGAATTACACCAAATCATCCTGATCACACACTTCGACTCCGGCGTTTCAGAAACACCAAACCAACATTAGAGACGCTGCGACGCCATTGGTCCACTGGTCACTCCAGTTATCCAATCACAGCCGACGCTGAGGGAAACTCACTGAGTTTATTGTTGCGCATCGAGGGATTTATTCAGTAAATGTGTTTCCATTGTAGTTTATGCACATCTTATTATCATATCAAAAAATTATCCATGTCAGATTGAGCACATACATGTTTTTATGCATATTTTTTATAATTTATGCGCATCCATCATTTATTTTTTTATGCAACAGCCCAAAATTTGCATAAAAGTAGGTGAATGGAAACACGGCTAATGAGGCCTACGATTAATCAGTGACAACACGAAATACAAAACCTGCGTTAATTGAAAGAATCCAAGTTGACAAAAAGATTTAATCCAACATTCAGTGACGATATAGCATAACAAGAGATTTATTAGCAATTTTTAAAGACTGGGTAATAAGGTCCCCCCCCCCCCCCCCCCCCCCCCCAAAAAAAATTATCACACAGCAAATATGGGAAGTGATTATACCCTGTGTGAGCAAAGTCAGTTCGTTATAATCCAGTGCGAGAACATTAACTGGCCTTTTCAAGAGAAGAGAGAATCCTCTCCAGGTCATGATGTCACGGTGAGATTGAGCCGTAAACGACCTCAGACGAGAGTGTGTTTGATGGATTCTGTGACAGACCGTGTTTAATGTGTGTGTGTGTTTGTGTGTCAGTGTCAGATGATCAGCATGGATGAAGACGCCGCCTGACGCTCCTCCAGGAACTCTTGAAATGCTGCTCTGAAACTGAAGGACTCGTCCTGATGTGCCTCATGACTCCAGGATCAATCTTCTCATCTTAAACCTCATGAGGAACACACACACACACACACTCGTATCTAATGAATGTTCGTCAGTCTTCTGCTCGGTGTCAGAAGCTCTGAACTCGTGGCTTTGCACACTCCAAACACACATTCGCGCTTTTAAGATCCAGTTATTGAAGGTATTACCACTTTTTAATGTACGATCCCTGTAAATATGGACGATTATGTAAATGTGGAGGGACAGGTGTCTCTCTTCTTGCACTATATATGTTCTCTGCCACGTAGGCTTTATTTATTTCTCTCTCACAGACACACTTGAACGATCTTTTGTCTTAGTTTTTATAAATGCACAGTGCTGCTTTAGTAATAACGAGCGATTCGTTTGATTCGTTCACTTCGGTAGGGCCTTAAACCAGCGAACGTGCCTGATGTACAGCATGATGTGTCGTATTGTTTGAACGCACAGAATTTCCCATGATGCCTTCGACACGTAAGAGTGGATCAGTCCTCAGGGTCTGTGATTGAGGTGACCTCTGACCTCACCTGTCCGTTAGAGGAATCATGCTTGGGTTCGTTTATTTTGAGTCATGTTCTGTGTGTAATCTGAAGAGTTGGAGCGTGTTCACTGTTATCGGATGAATGAAGAATCACAGACGCTCCTCAAATGTAAATACTCGCCTTGATCACACAGACTTTGTACGAAGAAAACCTTTATTTATTGTGTAAATGTGTGATTATTTTTGTTGGTGAGTTTCTTGCTGTTCTCTTTTAAATGCTTTGTTTATCAGATGTGATTGAAATGCCATCCAAAAATCTTCCTGCACTACGAGATAAATGAACCTGTGCGTCATGTGACGACATTCAGGGACTTTTATAGTTTATGAAGGACGTTTGAAGAAGAATTGTGAAGTTTTCTGTGGGTCTTGAATCGATTCTGTTACGGCTGATGGGTCATGTGTGATCGGTTTTACTTTTGTCAGGGTTTATGAACCTGTTTGAGCTCTAATTCTTCATCTCAGGACGGATGATCCAGTGATCTGAATGTTCTACAGGTTTAAAGAAACAAATTACACCCAAAGAAACAACTGAACTGTTATTGACTTTGTTAAATAAATGTGCGTTTTGAGACCAGGAAACTGCTGTTGTTCTGTCATTTTGGCTTTTTATTCCAGTAACATTAATAGAATGTTCATTAAACGCAAATAGCTTTTTTTAAACTACAGCACAAAACTCTATTTATACATCATTCATGGAGCGTTTTTTCCCCTGAAATGTTATAAATGTTATGAAATTTAGTTGGATGTTCATCGACGTTTTTTTTTAACCCTCTAGTGCTGTTTGTGTGCCGGTCAAAAATTACACTTTTTTTTTTTTTTTTTTACTTTTTTTATTTCAGTGAGATGATTGTACTTTATTTTAGTTCGATAATATTTTTTCATTTAATATTTTTTATTTTTAGGGGATTTTATGGTACTACATTACATTTATGCAGTAGTTAAACTCTCATAAATCTTGAATGCTTTAGAGCAAAAGACTTAAGTTTGATCTCTTTTTAAAGACGACACTTGGCAGATTATTGCTGAAGTGAAAAAAGTTTTAAAAAGCTCTAAAATTTCACATTTATTGTTATTAAAAATGCGCAAAAAATTCCGTTTTCATTTTTTATATGAAATATTTTCCAAAACTCGTTTTAAACTGAGAAAATCAAAGCCATAACCAAATGTGAGGCTGATATCTCCATAAATGATCTTTCAGTGAGAGTGTGTTCGGCTGCAGTACCGAACGCTTCCACTAGAGGAAACTCGTCTCATTCATTTACAATGCGCTCGTTTTCGACAGTGAGAAATACAAGTGTGGCTATTGTTTTCAGGACCATTTAACCTTTTCAAATCACTTCCATGATTTTTTTATGTTCACACAGCTATGGCAAGCCGTTTTAGCTTAAATTGTACCCAGCGTTACTCGTCGTAATTGCATTTTTACTAGTAAGAATTAAATTTGAGAGCTCTCTAATTCAGTTGTTACTAGTAAAAATGCAATTGCAGAGCTCTTTAATTCAATTACAGAGCTCTGCAATTATACATATCTTTAATTCGGTTTTTTTACTAGTAAGAATTAAATTGTAGAGCTCTGTAATTAGAAATGAATCGAAGTCAATGGAGATATATAGTAAAAATTCATTTGTAGAGCTCTCTAATTGTAATTGCTACTAGCAAGAATTGAATTGTAGAGCTCTCAAATTTAATTCTTAGGCTAGTAAAAATGCAATTACGCCATACACAGCAAGTGCCAAAACCTTTACCAAGTTTCGGACCATTCCGATGAAGTAAAAAAAAAAAAAAAAATGTCGGTCGAAATGACTGAACAGAACCAGAGGGTGTAACTAGTTTCAGAACATTCAGAAGTAACATTCCCATAATGTTTGTTTGAAGAATGATACAGTGGAATGTTTCATATAACCACGAAAAAATCTCGTTTGTTCAGAGAACATTCAGAAATGAAGCAAAACATTCTAATAACATGTTTAGTTATCGGCAGGTTCAGTCAGTCCTGCAGGAGTTCAGTGTGTATAAAGACCATAATGAGTCATAAACCCTCACCAGCCCTGAACTTTAACCTCCCCCTCCGTATTCATTCATTATTAAGCGCTCAAAGTGGCTTTTGTTCTGTCCAGTCGTTCACATTCACTCATCTTTGCATATTTCATGAGCTAGTCAACATCACGTGACTGAGCCTCGCATTCCTCAGTATTTTATCATCGATTCCATCAGTTTCAGATGCTTTTTAGATGATGATGATGATGGGATATGATGTCATGCCGAGCAGAACCCCATGTTCATCACAGGATCTGTTAAATATAATGTTTGGCATGTTGTTCAACCGGTCCGGAGGCGACTGGAGACAGCCTTTGTGTTCGTGTAGCCTACAAATCTTTATTATATCAATGCAGTGATATGTGTGACTGTCATTAGCACTGTGGCATTCACTTATATTACCACAGTTATATCTAGAAACATGTTTATTTAAGGTTTTTAAATATGGTTTTATTTATAGAATTCCTTTTTGAAAAAAAAAAAAAAAATCTATTTTTTTGTATGTTTTTACTCAGCTAACAATAACATTTAGCTAACATTCCCATTAAGTGATGAAAACGTTATTTCTGAATGTTATCTGAGCATTCAAAACGTCTATGCAAACATTAGACAACATTAAGGGAACGTTTCAAAAAGAAAAATGTATAAATAATGTTTTCTTTATATTAAATACCAGATAACTTTGAACACGTGTTTTATTAATGTTAGTGGCAGAACGTTTGTTCATAACTCTGAGAGAACCTTGCCAGAACGTTAGAAGATAGCTGGGCTATACTGTTGAAATTCAGCATTGCTCATTTATAATAAATTGCTTGTGTTGTTCTTAATTTGTAGCTGCTTTGAATAAAAGTGCATGAGTTTGGCCTCTTGCAAACTCTTCATCTGTCCGGCCCACAATGCTTTTGCTGTCTGTCAAATGACTAATCAATTTAGATCCATGTGAAACATTGTAAGCTATACACAGAGATGCATGTAATGTTTTCCATCAACAGTTCTGCAGGTGAATAATGATGCCGCGTCCAATCAGCACACAGAACTGCAGAATATTCTCATTCTCAAGATCTCATTGGTCAGTGTCATCGAGGTGGGCGGAGTTTACATCTCACACCATAATAGTGATGCGGCATGAGGGAGTGTCGTGTGTGTGTGTGTGTGTGTGTGTGTGTGTGTGTGTGTGTGTGTGTGTGTGTGTGTGTGTGTCATGATAATCATAAACTGAAAATTCAATGCAGATTTTAAGTCACTAGATCTTTTCTTTATGTTGTGTGATTTCTGTTTGATGCAGTCTCGTGATTCATGATTCATTGAGGGTTTTACCAACGCCTTAATGAATTAACATTAACAATGCTTAATAATTTTGTAGCCTATATTCTTGTTGTATTTTTATTTTTAATGATGTGCTCATGTTGTTTAATATGCTCTTCTTGTCCAGTTTTGCTTGAGTTATATTGCTCTTATTTTTAAAAAGAAAACACATAGGCTCTAAAACTGGACAAGTTATCTAATTAAACACAGAGCCAGTTTCCTGGTGTGATAAATAACACAGCGATCAATACTTTCACTGGGTCACTGTGTGTGATGATGAATGTTTGAGTTGCTGTTGGACACCAGACAATGAGGACTTTTCATGTGTTTGTTACTGAACCCCATGAGATCAGATCAGATTTCCTTCCCGAAGGCATTGGCGTCTAACAGGAACACTTAGGTTTTGTGTAGAAGCACATTTACTCACACTTTACACCGTTCCCTGCATGCATTCGCATAAAATACTCATTTATTCCTCATGTTATCCTAGCAGCATGTTCATTTTTCACACAGCATGACAATCAGGATGAGATTAACACTAACAGGGCTCTGGTTTTTGCAATATATAAGTAGACAATATATAATATTAATAATAGGCCTACATTTTATTTGTAATGCGCCTTTCTCAAAGCGCTAAAGCATGTACAGATCAAAATAAAACAAACAAGGAGAAAAAATACAAATATCAAAAATACATCGATATTTTACGACATATATGGACCTTTTATATGAAATATATAATCTTGCACGTAACATCTTAAAGCCATATATATATATATATATATATATATATTTATTTTTTTAAGCAAATTTTTGATCTATGATAGGGCTTGGATAAAACAAAAAGCACAAAATAGTGTGCATATATAAGTTATAAATGAAAAGCTTGACTAAAAAGATGTGTCTCAAGAAGTCTCTTAAATCAGAGAAGCTGCTTTCCTAACAGATGTACACGTGTTTCTCTGTCAGTATGTTTGGAGGAGAGGGCTAGAAAAGGTACAAATGTTAAGATATAAGTATAAATGGTAAATTAAGACACAACTATATCAAAACATAAGAACCACAACAGCAATATTATTAAGTAAATGTTCAAGATGCATGCATTTATGCTTTAGAAGTGTGTTTGCATGCCTTAAGGGTTCCAGTTTAAGTCTTCTCGTTTTGTGAAGGTATATTGAGAACACACCCTTCTCTCTCTGGACTGGTGTGTGTGTGTGGTTTGATGTTGCCCTCTACCGGGGCTCTTCTCCAGTCACGTGATCTCTGCCAATGTTTTACCTGGCGCTCGGTGACGTCATCGCGCACCGTGCAGGAAAAGGAACTGGTGATGAGTTCATAACTCTCCGCTAACCTCGGGAATGTGACTAAACCAACTTTAAACTGGTTTAACCGTGTTCAACACTGATCCAGGTGGTTTTGTTAGCTTTAGAAGATGTCTGCGTCAGCTGTGTTCGTGCTGGACCTGAAGGGGAAGGTAAATGAGACTCATAATGAACGACTTTATAGGTGATATTTGTACTTGATTTAAATACGTGTTGAACACCCGCGAGTCGCTGTTTATAATAACCTGAGCATGTACAGCTGTCTGCTTCACACGACTATTACAATATCAGTCTTTAATGGAGACATAGTGGTTAATTATTTAAAGTCATATGATAGTATTTGACCTCTTTTGAAGATGTGCACTATTAGAGGTGTTACAGTGTATGACATGAGCAGATGTCATTTCCTTCCCAAACAGGAAGGAGTATTATTAGACATGAAAGAGTCTGTCTTGTTGTTGAGGTACAGATGACGTCACTCATGATATAGGAAGATTGTAAATGATTAAATGAAATCTTTGATGCAAATGTCGCGTTTCCCAATTTGTCTTCCCATCAGGTGCTGATATGCCGCAACTACAAAGGCGACGTCGACATGTCCGAGATCGACCACTTCTTCAACCTGCTAATGCAACAGGAAGAGGAGGGGCTTGTTTGTCCTGTGATGTCACATGGCAACGTCCACTTCCTCTGGATCAAGCACAGCAATCTGTACTGTATCCTTTTACATCACAAACTTTCGAATCTGATTGCGAAAGATAAAGTTTTGATGTAAGTTTCTTGCATGTGTTCACACTGAAAATGCAAAACAGAAAAGGTGCACTTTAACAACCCGGATGATGCACTTAATTAACTGAGAAAACGAGTGTGGAATGTTGGACACTTCATGCACTCGACTGTCGCAGCTCTAATTATGTAGTGTAGGGGCAGTGGCACTTATAAAGTTCATACACTACACGGTTGAGTACATGGTGCACAAGTGCATAGAGGCCCTTTCCCAAATGGCACACTTCATATGCACTTTCAGTCTTTGGATTTACAGTGGCTGTTGCGGACGCGTGTCCGTGAAGTCCATGAGACCGTAGGGGGTCCCATTTAGTCATTTTAGGTTTCAGAAGGGTGCTCGTGAGCGCCCCCCTTTGCGGTTGATATGCGCCCTCGATGCGCACTTTTCGCACTGATGCGAGCGCCGCAGCGGGCTTCTTCCCCAAGGGTCAAAGCGGCATTACGTCACAAAAGTGCAGACTCAGAGGAAGACCGCGAGCGTTTAGGGTGCCATTTGGGACAGGGCCAGAACACAAGAACATAGTGCATAAGTACATAGTGCATAGTGTATAAGTGCATAAGTGCATAGTGTATAATGCATAAGTGTATAAGTGCATAGTGTATAAGTGCATAAGTATATAGTGTATAAGTGCATAGTGTATAAATGTATAGTGTATAAGTGCATAGTGTATAAGTGCATAGTGTATAAGTGCATACTGTATAAGTGCATAGTGTATAAGTGCATAGTGTATAAGTGCATAAGTATATAGTGTATAAGAACGTATTGCATAAGAACGTAGTGTATAAGTGCATAGTGTATAAGTGCATAGTGTATAAGTGCATAGTGTATAAGTGCATAGTGTATAAGTAAGTGCATAGTGTATAAGTAAGTGCATAGTGTATAAGTGCATAGTGTATAAGTGCATAGTGTATAAGTGCATAGTGTATAAGTGCATAGTGTATAAGTGCATAGTGTATAAGTGCATAAGTATGTAGTGTATAAGAACGTATTGCATAAGAGCGTAGTGCATAAGTGCATAGTGTATAAGTGCATAGTGTATAAGTGCATAGTGTATAAGTGCATAAGTATGTAGTGTATAAGAACGTATTGCATAAGTGCATAGTGTATAAGTGCATAGTGTATAAGTGCATAGTGTATAAGTGCATAGTGTATAAGTGTATAAGTGCATAGTGTATAAGTGCATAAGTATATAGTGTATAAGAACGTATTGCATAAGAACGTAGTGCATAAGTACATAGTGCATAAGAATGTATGTAGTGTATAAGTGCAGAGTGTATAAGTGCATAAGTACATAGTGCATAAGAATGTAGTGTATAAGTGCAGAGTGCATAAGTACATAGTGCATAAGAACGTAGTGTATAAGTGCAGAGTGCATAAGTACATAGTGGATAAGAACGTAGTGCATAAGAACGTAGTGTATAAGTGCAGAGTGGATAAGTGCATAGTGTATAAGAACGTAGTGCATAGTGTATAAGAACGTAGTGCATAACAACGTAGTGCAAAAGTTCATAGTGCGTAAGTGCATAGTTTATAAGTGCATAAGTACATAGTGTATAAGAACATAGTGTATGAGTGCATAAGAACATAGTACATAAGTGCATAGTTTATAAGTGCATAAGAACGTAGTGTATAGTGTATGAGTGCATAAGAACATAGTGCATAGTGTATTTATAAGTGCATAAGAACATAGTGTATAGTGTATGAGTGCATAAGAACATAGTGCATAAGAATGTAGTGTATAGTGTATGAGTGCATAAGAACATAGTGCATAGTGTATAAGTGCATAAGAACATAGTGTATAGTGTATGAGTGCATAAGAACATAGTGCATAAGAATGTAGTGTATAGTGTATGAGTGCATAAGAACATAGTGCATAGTGTATTTATAAGTGCATAAGAACAGTGCATAGTGTATAAGTGCATAAGTACATAGTGCATAAGAACGTAGTGTATAGTGTATGAGTGCATAAGAACATAGTGCATAGTGTATTTATAAGTGCATAAGAACATAGTGTATAGTGTATGAGTGCATAAGAACATAGTGCATAAGAATGTAGTGTATAGTGTATGAGTGCATAAGAACATAGTGCATAGTGTATAAGTGCATAAGTACATAGCGTATAAGAACGTAGTGTATGAGTGCATAGTTTATAAGTGCATAAGAACATAGTGCATAAGAACGTAGTGTATAGTGTATAAGTGCATAAGTACATAGTGCATAAGAACGTAGTGTATAGTGTATAAGTGCATAAGTACATAGTGCATAAGAACGTAGTGTATAGTGTATAAGTGCATAAGTACATAGTGCATAAGAACGTAGTGTATAGTGTATAAGTGCATAAGTACATAGTGCATAAGAACGTAGTGTATAGTGTATAAGTGCATAAGTACATAGTGCATAAGAACGTAGTGTATAGTGTATAAGTGCATAAGTACATAGTGCATAAGAACGTAGTGTATAGTGTATAAGTGCATAAGTACATAGCGTATAAGAATGTAGTGTATAGTGTATAAGTGCATAAGAACATAGTGCATAGTGTATAAGTGCATAAGTACATAGTGCATAAGAACGTAGTGTATAGTGTATAAGTGCATAAGAACATAGCGTATAAGAACGTAGTGTATGAGTGCATAGTTTATAAGTGCATAAGAACATAGTGTATAGTGTATGAGTGCATAAGAACAGTTTTTAAGGGCATAGTGTATAAGAACGTATTGCATAATAACGTAGTGCATAAGAACATGGTGCATAAGTACATAGTGTATAGTGTGTAAATTGGCAGCCACTTGTGTTTTGTTGATATGTGTTGAATGTTCAATGGTGTTTCAATTTCCAACTTAACCTGCCAATAAAATCAGTGGTGGCCACAACCAACAAGAACTCTAATGCATCTCTGGTGTACGCCTTCCTGTACAAGCTCGTGGAGGTGAGTCGACCGAGCCGTCGTTCGTTAGCCAGCGCGGGTCATTCTTCAAGCCAGGTCTAGATCTGAACTGAAACACTTCTCCCGCTCTGTTCAGGTGTTCACGGAGTATTTCAAGGAGCTGGAGGAAGAGAGCATTCAGGATAACTTCGTCGTCGTGTACGAGCTGCTCGACGAGCTCATGGACTTCGGATTCCCGCAGACGACGGACAGCAAGATTCTTCAGGAGTAAGACACGTTTGCTCCGTTCGCTCATGGAGAAGCTCATCTCTGGTGACCTCATGTGTGCTGATGCTCTTCCTCTTAGGTACATCACTCAGCAGGGTAACAAACTTGAGGTGAGCAAGACCAAAGTGCCCACTACGGTCACCAATGCCGTGTCCTGGAGGTCAGAGGGCATCAAATACAAGAAGAACGAAGTTTTCATCGACGTGATCGAGTCCATCAATGTTCTGGTGAGTTACATCGTCTTCCGTGTGTAGTGTTTCACAGAGGAAGGTGTTTCTGGAGAACTGCTTGCGTACGTCTCTCCTGTTGGGGTGCGCGATGATTATCATCTACGATAATATCGTGATTGTTGTTTTAACGATGTGCGATCTGACATTATTGAGTATGTCCCTCACTTTACAAAAACACATTTTCACTGTGTGATTCAGTCTATTAAAATGCATTTATAATGCCCCCAATATTCAAGGTAAGGGGCAAAAATACCTCTATCTTTCATATTTATATCATTTAATATGGTTAATCAATATCACATGAAGAGTGTTTTTTCTCCAAATACTACAAATGTGATATTGATTTTATACAAGAGTTCAATAAATAAGAAATTCATTTTAAGTGATTTTAGACACAATATTGCCTGTTTTTGCTGTATTGCGCCAACGAAACAAAGCCACAGGACTGTTTTGCGTCTCTGAGCTACTGCGATGTTCGTTACTGAATGAATGAATCCTTTGAATTAATGATTCAATGATTCACTCATTAAGACAGTCAAATGCTTCGTTCCTGAATGAATCAGTCGTTTGAATGAATCGGATGAAACTTAATGACTCGTTTCTGGCGGTGTTAATTTCACATTTAAAGTATCTTCTCATTTTTTAAAATAATTTCAAAATATCAATATTCAACGTTTTATATTTGAAACATTATTTATGTATTTGTAACTGCAGGTTAAATGCGTTCATGTCCCTCTGATCTGCATTGAACAGTCTGTGTAAATGCATCTAAACGCCACTTTAGTTGATTATGATTCCAGTTGATTGGTCACTATTGAAGCTTGTTTCCGCCACAGAATAAAAAATAAAAAAGGTAATTGCAACTTTTTATCTCACAATTCTGACATTTTCTCTCTCACAATTGCAAGTTTATATCAGAATTGCATGACATAAAGTCGCAATTACTTGTTATAAAGTCAGAATTGTGAGATGTAAACTCACAATTCTGAGGAAAAAACTCAAGTCTTTTTTTCCTTAGAATTGGACATTATAATAACTCGCAATTGTGAGTTTATATCTCACAATTCTGAGAAAAGATGTCAGAATTGCGAGATATAAACTCGGAATTGCGAGAAAAACAGTCAGAATTGTGAGTTTATATCTTGCAATTCTGACTTTATAACTTGCAATTGTGAGATAAAAAGTCGCAATTATCTTTTAAAATGTTTTATTCTTTGGCGGAAACAAGCTTTCATAGGTCACAGCCCTATTGTGTCTTTATTATTCTAATTGAATTTATTGATTAAATGAAAGAATTTGACACAAAAGATGATCCATACATTTAAATAGGTTTAAAAAATAGCTTTATAAACGTAAAAATGCCCATAAAAGCTAAAAATCTCATTGAAACTTATTGGAAAGAAGATTTCTGTCACTGCTGTGAACTGACCCTCACACAATATAAAGCATATCAGAACTTTAGGAGTCTCTGTCCTCAGCCGTCCTAACCCCGCTAAGGCACCAACATAATAAACACACTCAGCAAAATATCGTCTAATTGTCGTTATATAAAATATTGAGAAATAATCTTTTGTCAGTATCACACAGCCCTACTCTCCTGTAGTGTGTAAAGATGCCTGTGTGTGTGTAGGTGAATGCGAACGGCAGTGTGATGAGCAGTGATATCGTGGGCAGCATCAAGCTGAAGACCATGCTCTCGGGAATGCCGGAGCTCAGGCTGGGCCTGAACGACCGCGTGCTGTTCGCCCTCACCGGCCGTAAGAGTCCAGCTTTATTAACTAAGCTGTTTGAAGTCACTAAGAGTGTTGTGCAGGATGAGGTCAGTCCTGGAAATAACGTGTTGTGTGTGTGTGTGTGTGTGTGCACAGGAGACAAAGGGAAGACTGTCACCATGGAGGATGTGAAGTTTCATCAGTGTGTCCGTCTGTCGCGTTTCGAGGGCGACCGGACAATCTCCTTCATCCCGCCTGACGGAGAGTCCGAGCTCATGTCGTACCGGATCAACACACACGTAAGACTCCTCCATCAGTGTGTGTGACTAGGGTTTGAAATGAACGATTCCAGTTCCTATTTCAAATCTGCTTATCGTTTCCAATTCTTATCGATTCAGATTCCAATAAAAAAAATTTTTTTTAAAAATTAGATATCATTCACATTTATTCTTATTGGAAAACATTTAATCGTAGCTGAACATCATGAACAACAAGAAGAACACTTTTCCTGTGGTTTAATACCATAGAAGAACAACTAGCCTAACTTATATACATTTCAAGCATTATTAAAGACAAGTAAACACTTAGCAATCGCAACAAATAGACACAACTGATCAAAGATATGATTGAAATAAACAGTGTTTTAAGATTTTCAGGTACAGAAACTGCAATCAAATGTAAAATAACACTTTATATAAAACACATTTATATTTATATACACAAATATACTTTATAAATAAAATATACAGTACATTACAAATATAGTTACAAAAGTAATTCAGTGAAGAAGGAGTGAATTTTCTCTATCTTGTGTTGTTTGATTAGTGTTATTATAGAGACGGCAGCAGGAGTATTAGGCTACTGTCACTTTAAAGGAGAACTCTGGTCAATTTTAACATTGAACTCATTTTTGTGTACATTTGGAGTGCTGTCAGTACAGAGAACAACGACAAAAATCGGTGTTGCCTACACCGTGTTATCCTCTTTTTAAAATTTGCACCCTGTTGACTTCAATGGGGCAAGTTTTAAACCTGCTTTTAGCCTCTTAACATCCTTGATGTGTCATTACAAGTGCACCAGCCATGTGAGTGATTCCTTCTGAGTGAACACGAGTGAATCTGACTGCAGTAGATGTGAAAGATATGAATAAAAATGATGTTATTTAAGCCAGCGCAAATACCTGTATTTACATCCTGTTTTCGGTCGAAGTCCAAAGTAGTCGATTGTCGAGTTCACGCGCATAGGTTTAGTACGTACGATCATGCGCGTGAACTCGACAATCAACTACTTTGGACTTCAGCCGAAAACAGGATGTAAATACAGGTATGAGCGCTGGCTTAAATAACATCATTTTTATTCATATCTTTCACATCTACTGCAGTCAGATTCACTCGTGTTCACTCTGAAGGAATCACTCACATGTTCTGTGCACTTGTAATGACACATCAAGGATGTTAAGAGGCTAAAAGCAGGTTTAAAACTTGCCCCATTGAAGTCAACAGGGTGCAAATTTTAAAAAGAGGATAACACGGTGTAGGCAACACCGATTTTTGTCGTTGTTCTCTGTACTGACAGCACTCCAAATGTACAAAAAAATGAGATCAATGTTAAAATTGACCGGAGTTCTCCTTTAAGAGTTTCCTAATAGAGTGACACGTGCAGTTTTGAAAACTGAGTCGTCTCATGCTTGAAAAGTCGTATTGAAATGCTCACAAAGGAATCGATAAGAGGAATCAAAATTTTAGTTTTATAACAAGTATCCGATTCCTGAATTGGCAGACAGCAAGACACAAGCAAATTGAATAGTGTCTGAAGTCAATTCCCTTTCTAGTTACTCATGAGTAAAACCATAGTGACAGATAACTATTCTTTGTATTGCATCTGTACTTATTTAATTTTTATAATGTGCTGCATTTGGACATTTCCGCTGCTCTCAACCTCTCAGATTGTGTTTTCTGATCTCTGTCGCCCACACACCTGTGTTATCTCCCTCTATGACCACAGTTGACCTGTTTTCTGCTGTTTTTCCATGAGGTGACTGAGAGACTTTGATTGACAGAATCTGTGTATGTTGTACATACTGTATTTTAGTGAGGTTATGAACAACTAGATGTTGACTGTGGTTCAGTTCATACAACCACATACACTTCAACCAAACTAGCTCTCAAACACACTGAAAATCTGAGGTAGACAGATTATTAAATGCTGTTGTTAGATTTGATTTTACAAATTGTCCAAAAAAATGATTCGCTGTTTGTGAATGTAAAAGTTTCAGTGATCAAAGTTCAGATAAAAGTCTCTCAAAAGAAAGAATCGATTCTGAACTGAAACGAATCGTCAGTAATTATGATGATCCTGCGTAGGTTTTCAAATAATTTGCATAATTCCAGCCTCTGGTCTTGATTGGCTGAACAGCGTCTCTTAGCTCCGCCCTCTTAGCTTAGTTTCGAGACTGGAAGATGTCGAGAAGACGCTGTTTCTGCTGACAAAGCAAATCCACTTTGAAGAGATTGATACGGTAAAACCCACGCCATCGTTACTGTTCGTATCACTGTGATCAAGAGCTGAGACTCAGGTGTGATAATGAGCGTTTCGTTTCTGACCAATCAGAGCAGAGCAGCTCTCAGAGAGGCGGAGCTTAGAGAGACTGAATCTTCAATGGAAGCGTTTCAGACACTGAGAGAAAAGAGCTGACGCTGCAGTGGAGATTATGAGGAGGAAGCAGGGCCGGATTCAGCCAGCCCCACTAGGGGGTGCAGGTAGAATATCAGGGGGGGCAAGTCATTTTTGGGGTGTCAAATCCCCCCAAACCCCTAAAATGCATGGAAATCTATACTAACTATACTATCATCATATCAGTTCATCTATCCATATATCTATCTTAGGGCTAGGCGATAAAACGATAACGATATCTATCGCGAAATAACATTTTCTCGATAGAAATATGAGACTATTGCATAGAACTCATTTGTCCAATTTTTTTAAAATAGACATAAGAATAGCCAATCAGAATTTAGTAGCGCTGTGCCGAACCAATCATTGTGGGAACAGAGCCATGTTCCCAGACTTCCCACTGTTACCTACAGCACTTGTGAATTAGCAAGCGGTACACATGTGGATGTCTGGGCTGCAGGAGCCGACCGGGAAGCGGAGATTTAAACATTAAAATAAAATAAGCCCTCACACACAGAATATAACCTAGCAGTCAAAAATCCCCCCCCCCCACACCACACCACACACACACCTGATTCTGGTCTGATTCTAAACAAAATAATTAACATCTGGCTTGACACTGCTAATAGCTTAGCATTTCATTTAGTTTATGTTGTCTTTGAAAGCTGCTCTAATTTGCACCAAGGATTTAAACAAAAATGTATCTATATTCTGTTTGATTTTTTGTTTTAAAAAAACAATTATTCTGATAATTTGTTGTTAGTTCCTAGCTAATTCATTTCATATTGACTATTATCTTTTGAAACTTGAAAACCTTCACTTTTTGTTTAGTTTGTAATATGTGTAACTTTTTTTTTAGTTATCTGAAAAAGTTGTGCTGTGAGGCAATAAATGAAGGGAAATGAAATTACAAGTGTCGATGCTCGTTGCTGCTGCCAGTGCTAGCTTTAGCAACCAGAAATCGGCGCATACTCGACTCGTCACTCGGTGCAAATTACAAGAGAAAGCGATAGAGAGATATGGAGGGAATGAGAACACGCTTACAGAAAGAGTAACCAAATAATTTCAGTGACTGACGGCGAAGGACACTCAAAACAGGAGCTGAGCTCAGCTGACGACAGTGTGTCTGCGTGCTCCGCTCTGCAGTGACTGACTGAGACGTGAAGCTCAGCAGGTTCACCACAAGCCGGTGAAGCGACTGGCCACGCCCTCTCTATGCATCTACCAATCAGTAGCTACTTTGAATGAGGGATAGAAAGCAGAGAGCGCTCACTCTGACCATTTTTCTTGAAATATTTTTTTAAATTTGGGATCTTTGCATGCCATCACGTTTGGGGGGGCAGTCACGGCATTTGGGGGGGCATTGCCCCTCCTTGCCCATGCCTATATCCGGCCCTGGGAGGAAGTGTGTGAAAGGGGCACTTTAAACAGTCCAGCTTCTGGAGATCATCTATTACACCATTACATCTTCATAGCTGATCAGATTCGCTGTTTGTAGTGTAACAAGTCTCTTTATTAACCTTTCATCTGCAGGTAAAGCCGCTCATTTGGATCGAGTCAGTTATTGAGAAGTTCTCTCACAGTCGAGTGGAGATCATGGTGAAGGTTTGTCAGCAACACTTTCTTCATCGCACCACACTGGAGACATTTCAAGACTAAATATAAAGATTTACAGCAGTCACTGTTACAGCATTGTTCAGCAAGTGTACACTGACTTTCCACTCGTTAATCCTCTCTCTCTCTCTCTCGCTCACTCTCGATCTCCCTCTCTCTCTCTTTCTCTCTCCCTCTCTCTCTCTCTCTCTCTCTCCCCCTTTCTCTCTCTCTCTCTCTCTCTCTCTCTCTCTCTCTCTCTCTCTCTCTCTCTCTCTCTCTCTCTCTCTCTCTCTCTCCCCCTTTCTCTCTCCCCCCTCTCTCTCTTCCCCCCCCCTCTCTCTCTCTCCGCCTCCCCCCCCCTCTCTCTCTCTCCACCTCCCCCCCCCCCTCTCTCTCTCTCTCTCTCTGTATTACAGGCTAAAGGACAGTTCAAAAAGCAGTCTGTAGCCAATAATGTTGAGATTCGTGTGCCTGTGCCGAGTGATGCCGACTCTCCCAAGTTTAAAACCAGCACAGGTCATGCTAAATACGTTCCTGAAAAGAACTGGGTGGTGTGGAGCATTAAATCCTTCCCAGTAAGGAACCAATTGCTGATGCTTAGCTCTTCTGTCATAAGATGTTGTGGTAGCACTTTATTTTACAGTCCTGTTCTGCATGCACATACAATGTACTTATTAAAGCAATTACAAAAACTGTGTTATAACCCCGAACTTATCCCTAAACCTAACCTTAACCCATGTATAATTACCTGCACTTTCTTGGGTAACTATACTGTAAGTACACGTACTGTAAAATAAAGTGTTACTGATGTTGTTTTATGAAGACTTTTGTTTAAGATCTTTATTGAATCTGTTAACCTGATCTCTCGTCTCTCTGTGCCGTTGTGTCCATTGGCAGGGTGGAAAGGAGTTTCTCATGCGTGCTCACTTCGGCCTGCCAAGTGTGGAAACGGACGAGAAAGAGGGAAAACCTCCGATCACCGTCAAGTTTGAGATCCCATATTTCACAGTGTCAGGCATACAGGTGTGTGTGTGCATAACTTTGCATGGGCAAATACGTTCTATCAGTGTATTTACTCTTACATGTGGAGACATCCCACTTCTCCTGGAAGTTCCGGGAGTCTCCTGCGGTTCCTTGACGCCCGGAAATTATATATAATATCCCGGAAATTAAGCGTGCGAGACAGAAGCCCTGTTTCCACCTGGCATTAAGATGAGTTTTCGGTGATCTGATCACGAATTGTCAGCCAAGGAACATTACCGTTTTTCACCTGAAATGAATGCGTTTTAAATGCGTCTCCTATTATTTCGTCACACTCTACATCACTTTCAGCACATATATGTAAGGGATAATGTATAGAGAGGCGGTCGTTATAGCGAATAACAAGCCCGACAGGCTGAACGAGACCCCGACGCGAAGCGGAGGGGTCTTGACAGCCTGAAGGGCTTGTTATTCGCTATAACGACCGCCTCTCTATACATTATCCCGCTTATTACATGGCTACCTACAAAATAAATAAATCATTTGCCACGAAATATTGATTTAAAAAGGAGTTTATTGATTTAAAAACGATTGTATTGCTTCCGCCAAAGAAAATAGTCCGTTCCGCGTCCATAGCAACGCGCTGTTTTTCATGGCAACGGTCTGTTATACTTCGCAGCGGTCTGTTATCAAGAAATAACAGACCGCATTCTACATTGGAATTCAGCCCAGCCATGTAATAAATATATATATATATATATATATATATATAATATAATATAATATAATATAATATAATATTCTGTTTTAATGCAATGTTCTTTAATTGGGTGTGGTGGTGTCTCCCGGAAATGAGTTTTTAAAGAATGTCTGCATGTGTTCTTTAAACACGGTCTGTTTAAGATCTAATGTAAGACATTATGATCAGTTATGGAACTTGTCTCAGCAAATGAAAAATTGTTTTTTATTTGAAAGGTAAGGTACATGAAGATCATTGAGAAGAGCGCTAGATTCTCATTGGTCGCTGGTGCAGTTACCATAGTGATACTGTAGCAACACCTATCAGCACTCCTCCCTTTTGTCCAATTATGGCAGCCGTGTTGGCGTGTGTGGCTTCTGATTGGTGGAAGTGTTCTTGTCGTCATGCAGCTCTGTGGTCGATCAAGAGCGCGATGTAAAGGCGCAACTGGGAACAGAGCATAATATAATGTAATATGATATAATATTCTTTAAGGGGGTGGTGTTTGTGCTATCTGCCGGAAATTCGTTTTTGCAGGATGGGATATCTGCATGTGTTCTTTAAACACAGTCTGAAAATCTAATGTAAGACGTTATGATCAGTTATGGATAGGGGTGCAATAAGTTCAGACTGCTCATTTGCATACCGACATGTTTGACAAATATTAATGCACAATCACCATTTTAGATCGACTAACTGTAATACTGTATTAGATTTCCATTTGAACTGAATGCATAATAAAAATCTGCCGGTTTCAGAGCAAAATGCAAAGCTGTGACATTCACTGACACGCTTCACTCATTAGTGCTAAAACCGCCAGCGCATATACTTACTTTCTGTCACCCCGCTAAAATAAAAGCTTGCTGATTTTAGGTTTGGAAATGTTGAAAATTCATATAAAAAAAAAAATGAAAATGTAAATGTAAATATTAGCATTGTATTTTTTAAGTGTACTATAAAATAATTGTTTTATTTAATTTTTTTTTTTTTTATTATTATATTAGTATTATCACAATTTATTTATAATTTTGTGTATTTTTTTTTTTTTTTAAACTAACTAAATAAAGTGCAATAATGCTATTCATTTTTTTTATATATATAATTATATTTAATGGGTTACACTATGTGCAGTGTGAGCACCGAACCGACTCTCCAGGTGCCCTCATGAAAACCAGACTGAAAAACTTATGTGCACCCCTGAAAGAGCGCTAGATTCTCATTGGTCGCTGGTGCAGTGACCATAGCGATACTGTAGCAACACCTATCAGCACTCCTCCCTTTTGTCCAATTATGGCAGCCGTGTTGGCCTGTGTGGCCTCTGATTGGTGGAAGTGTTCTTGTCGTCATGCAGCATCTGTTGCCGATCAGGCAAGCAATGTAAAGGCGCAACCACAAATATAACATAATGCATTGTAATGCAATGTTTTTACAGGATGAGATGTCTGCATGTGTTCTTTAAACACGGTCTGTTTAAGATCTAATGTAAGACTTTATGATCAGTTATGGCACTTGTTTCTCAGCAAATGAAAAATTGTTTGTTATTTGAAAGGTACGATACATGAAGATCATTGAGAAGAGTGGCTATCAGGCGCTGCCGTGGGTCCGCTACATCACACAGAGCGGAGGTGAGCAAGGGGTTTTGCATATTTTTAACAAAGCAGGTATTTTTATGATTTATTTTTCATACTAACAAGCAATAATGTAAAACATAAATAAGCTCAATCATTTAAACAAAAACCATTGACAGACACTCACAAAACTAAGTTAAATAAATAAACATAAAAATAATATATATACATACATGCATAGAAAAGGGGCTACACCAGGTGCATCGTTTCTGTGACCATTTGAGTAAATATTTTCCTGCCTGGCCATAAAATTACAATTTATTACAAATTGCCAAAAAAAAAAAAAAAAACTGAAATTTCCTACACTTAGAATATTTTATATGTATTGTCCCATAAAGCATGTTTTTTTAAAAGATGTGTCTTTGGCAATGAAGCAGATGTCAAAAGAATTACTAATGTATTAATTTATGTATTTATATCTGTGTATGCTTTCAGATTACCAGCTGAGGACAAACAACTAATGAGCGCTGCCGGCCCGACACATGACTGAATTTTTTTATTTTTTAAAGAAAAAGACGTTTATGTAATGTTTATGTCTGTTTTTAGTCCATTTTATCCTGTCAGAATTTCATTAGAAAAAAAATTTGACGCTGATTGTAAACACACCAAAGCATTTCAGGCACAATAATGTATTTTCACAAGTGCGTTTTGCACCAAATCATGGAATGTGTTGTCTTTTTGCAATAAATTAAATATATTTGTCTTGCAATTATTGATATAATGTGTTAACTGCTGTGTTGTTCCTCATGACATATAACTGGGTCTCCTGTAGACTCTGTCACGAAGGCCCGCTCTTTTTCCACACTCCCACACTCTGTGAATGAACGCTACAGTTTACAAACAAACCTTCTCAAATTGCCCGCCTTCTGCGCTCTTGATTCTCATTGGTCGCTGGCGCAGTTACCACGGCGATACTGTAGCAACGCCTATCGGCACTCCTCCCTTTTGTCCAATTATGGCAGCCGTGTTGGCGTGTGTGGTTTCTGATTGGTCGAAGTGTTCTTGACGTCATGCAGCTCTGTTGCCGACGAAGCGCGCAATGTAAAGGCGCAACCGCGAGCAGAGCATATATATATATGATTGTTTTGACGTATTTGTGTAAACACAGATAAACAGCCAACGGTCACTAATCCACAAACAGCAACGAAGAGGTAAGCGCCTTAAAAGGTGTTCATACGTTCATTTTGACCGTGACGTTTATTGATACCGTTTAATCAGTTCTTCAGAGAGATTCGCGTTAATGTTCCGCATCACGGACTTCTTTTCTCGCGTTTGTCTCAGATCTGCCCTTGTGTTTCTGGCTCGTGTCGGTCCAGGTGTTTCAGATGATGGTTCTGGACGGGTTCGGGTCCTGCGGGAAGAGTCTCAGCACGGCTGCGGCTCAGGGGAATGTGGACTCGGTCCGGCGGATTCTCCAGGATCACCGGGTCGAACCGGACACGCTCAATGAGTTCGGGAAAACCGCACTGCAGGTGATTTACTCATTTACAGCATTAAAACACAGTATTATTACACACAGAACTGTTTGTTTCGCTTTCCTTTCCGCCTTTACCATCTGACTGCGATGATGTCATAGTGACCGCTGTCAATCATCGGTTATTTACTTTTCTGCTCAGCAATATGATCGAATTAACGCAGAAAGTACATCAAAAAGTAAAACTAAAGAATACAAACAGGAACTAAATAGTTAATGATGTAACAATGTCTTATTTTCATTAAACAGGAATGGTAGAGCTAGCGTTTTGTCCTTGCTTTAAAGGGTTTGTTCGTCCAAAAATTAAAATCATCCTATAATTCGACCTATAAAGCCATCCTTGGTGTATATGATTTACTTCTTTCAGCCGAACACAATTTGAGTTATATTAGATATAATATCCTGGCTCTTCCAAGCTTTATAATGAGAGTGAATGTAGCTGAGATTTTGAAGCCAGAAAATACCATTCACTCCCATTATAAAGCTTGGAAGAGCCAGGATATTATCTAATATAACTCTGATTATGTTTGGCTGAAAGAAGAAAGTCATATACACCTAGAATGGCTTGAGGTTGAGTAAATTATGCGATAATTAACATTTTTGGGTGAACAAACTCTTTACCTGAGGTCAGATATTTTTGCTTCCTAAGAAGCCGACCCATTTTTCACCACTAGTTATCATTTATAAAGCACATAATGAGATGTTTGGTGTGCTGTAGGTGATGATGATGGGCTGCACCAGTGTGGCGTGTGTGTTACTGGACCACGGCGCTGACCCAAACGTCCAGGACCGCTGCGGCGTGACCCCAGCGCACGATGCGGCCCGCACGGGGTTCCTGGACACAGTGCGAGTGCTGGTGGACTACGGCGCCTCAGTCAATGTCCCCGACCACAGCGGCGCGTTACCCATCCACATCGCCATCCGCGAGAGCAACTGGGACGTGGTGGAGTTCCTGGCCCCGCTGTCAAACCTGGGCCACCAGGACAACTCAGGGTCCAAACCGCTGGACGTGGCCCGGGACGCCTGCGCTCCGGAGATCGTGGAGCTGTTGGAGCACCTGATGGCGAGCAGTTCGAATTGAAGAACTCTACGCTGTTGGAGCGCTCATTAGCATTTTGTAATTTATTTTAATATGTTGGATGTTGATATATGTTTCCATAGTTGGTAGTTGAACTCATAATATTAGCTGGAATGTGTAGCGCCAGTTTTGCACAGAGCAAATCCCTGCACTGGATTCAAAGAGAGCCGCTCTCCTTCAGTCACGTGTGGGTTTGCCAGGCACATATGTAAATGACTTAATTTTGGTATTTTGCTAAATATTTCTGTGCAGAAACTTGAACTGTTAACATTTTTATTCCTGTAAATTTATTCCCAGCCATCCGTGCACTGATGAATTCTCGTTTTGTGTGCGAGTGTGGTTGGAGTGTTAACATCATCTGTAAATAACAGTCTATGAATTTTTATTTTACTTATTTATTGAAGAATTGTATATTAACGTTATGTTTACTGTGGTATTTCAAATGTTATTTATTAAGCTGTTTAATAAACTGAAAACTCACTTTGAACTTGTCTGGATTGTTAGTCATGTCATAGCTACTGAGATGATCATATTTTTCTTAATCAAGAACCCTGTGGTGAAAATCCAGTTTTTAATGTTGTTTATGTGTCTATGTGGTGTTTTTAAATATGCTTTTAGACAAACCATGTGTAAATTCATAAGTCGACAGCATTGCTGAGTATTTCCTCCTTAAAACTGCAGTGAACCAAAGACAGTCTCAAAAACACGCTTTGAAATCGCTGGTGTTTCTGACGTCACAAACTACCTTGTAACCAATCAGATCAACGTGTGATCGGCAACCAGTGGATCTCTGAGCTGAGTGAGTGAGTGGAGGCGGGGCTCATTTGCATATTCATAGAACCGCACATACTAAATGAGGCAAGGGTGTCGAGTTACATTCAAGATTTAAAGGTGTGAAGAATATTTTTTTTTCTAGGAAACAACATTTAAATGTCATTTTGGAGATCAAAGCTGGGTTAGAAGAAAAAAATATTGACTACATGCAGAGGGATTTTAAAACAAAACACTGGACACGTGTTCGTCATGTTACGTGTCTTTATTTCAGGACTCATCAGAGCAGTTTGAGAACATTCTCAAACAATCATATTATCACTAACTATACGGTAAAATCATATGATGAGTTTCACTGAGTCTAGTGTCGCCTCCATGTCATCTCTGAAGGTGCGTCTGTATGTGCTCAAGGTGACCCTGTACGGCACAATTACCCAACGCAGGAATGTGTGCGACTGTACAAGGCAAACATTGTGCTTTCACAGAGCTTTGCTTTCAACAGACAGTCTGTTTCTCTGGGGGAAACTACAACTCGGAGAGGACGCAAACACAATGGCGGGTTTGTTTGCTCACTGGAATCAAGCCAAACTCTCAGGATACTTCTAACATCCAGCAGCAAAGCTCTCACTGTATCTGATGCGCAATACTGAGTTTGTCATTTTAATGAGCAATTCTCTCTAATGCATCAATTACTGCTTGACATCTGATATGGAAAAGACCAGTAGATGATTAAACAAATTGTTAAATGCTTGACTTCATCAATCGTGCCAACAATCAGAGCTGTCACTCATAAACAGTGAGTGTCTGAGATCACCGGACAAAGTCCATATACTAGCGTACGTGAGTAAATCATCCTCTGAAAATAACAGTTTGAAGCCTTTAATGGGGTTTAAACCGACTGGACAAACACTGGAGGCCTGATGAGCTGAAGCTTCAACTTTATTTTCTTGTGGATTGAAATTACTTCCAGTTTTAGGAGGACTTTTGTTCACTTCAGGTGATTGTATGCATAGTCAATGACATTATTACAGTATTTAACCAGACCTGCAACACAATGAATATTACATTTTAGCATCACTAGTTCCTCAACCTGTACACAAAACCCTCTTTTCTCGATACTAAGTGCATTTATTCCAAACCCTGTGCAGTTCCTCTTCTGAGATACACTACAATCACCTCTTCATAGATGTCTCAAAATCAACACATTCATCACATGCACACAACAAAACACTTTATTATTCGTACACAATGACCTTCAATACACCAAATTTGGACTGCTTGTGTTTTTTAATTATATTTTCAATTGTTTGCCAAAGAAATTCTTTGCATAACAAGAATGACTAATCTTTATTGTAAAGGGGGAAGTCCAATGTGCACAAAAAATGAACCCTTTCAAACTAATACTGTAGAATAAAAAACAAGAGTCTACACATCCATCGAACATATTCATCTGTAAACATACTGATGAGACTGTATACATCTACATCACACCGTATTTCAGACCATCTTTAGCAGATACGGCGGTCCAGACATCCACCATTTTGCTACCAAGAAAAGTAATGCAGTCTTTCAGTAGTGAAATTGTTTTGCTGATTTTATGAATGTTGTAGAATATGCTCATCGAATGAATCTGTATCAAAGAAAAGACTAAATGATCCACAGTCTGAAAACATGTAAAAGAGTATAGAGACTTCTTTTTATTCTCTCCATTCCTCCAAAGACATGTTTCTTCAAGTTCACACCCAAACAAAATGATTACAACTAATCTGCCAGTAGAGGGAGCCACTGAAGCGTCTGCCGATTGGCTTACTGCATTTTGCAATTTGCATATTCTGACAATTCAGTTTTGTGCAAGTAACTTTGATTTACAACTATGTCATGATATTGCTTTGGAGGCTCTTGAATGAGCTGACCTTGACATCAAAGCTCAGGATAGTCACTATAGTGAAGGGTTTGGGACTCTTGTGATGTCATGACATCATTTCCTGTGCTCAAGAGTCAGAAGTCACGTGACATTTACAGCTCAGGTTGGCTGAAGTGAATGTGAATGATATGAAAAGGAATGTTAGCAGCTTTGTCCAGGTATTACAAACACACACACACACACACATATGTGGAAATTTCCACTTGCTCAGCCACACCTACCATTGGGAAACAACACAAAAGAAGTTTCATTGTTAAGAATTGCATTTCAGTGTGTGTGTGTGTGTGTGTGTGTGTGTGTTGTTATAAAGAAAAGCTGCATTCATTTCTAATCAGATCTGTTCATGTGTTCACGTTTAAACACCTGAGTGAACTTACTTACAATAGATTATCTTGATCTTAAATACTATTGAAAAAACAAAAACTAGAAATACAGGAACAATTCAGGCTAAAGATACACACAGCACTGGGATCATGTGTGTGTCAGCATGAGGATTCTCCACTGTAGCAGCTGTAGATCAGTGACCTCGAGTGTGTTCGTCATTCCCTCGGTGGGAAAGAGCCCACAGCTGCTCAAAACATCAGGAGAAACCCACTAGCGCTAATCTCATCTACATCTCATCTGTTCTTATGGCCAGCGGACCATATTTCTGATAGTGTCAATGTTAGCATGAGTGCAACAGTGCCCACGTACTTTTCAGTGGCGTTGGTTCCAGAAGTATTTTTTCCATATAGGGATTAAAAAACAAAGCAAACCAAACAGCTACGAGGTTTATTACATTATTTGTAATATTCTGACACAATAAAATTTTGATTTGAAGCTAAAAAGTAGTTGAAAATTGGACAAAAACGATTGATTTAAAGATGTTGATTGTGCGTAGAAACAAATTTTGTTGTTTATTGCAAAATAGTCATATACATACACACATTTAAAGTCCCCCTGTAGTCAATAATTGTATCTAAATTCTTCATGCCCTAAAATATCTTGAATGTAACTTGACACCCTTGCCTCATTTAGTATACGCGGTTCAATGAATATGCAAATGAGCCCCGCCTCCACTCACTCACTCAGCGATCCACTCGTTGGCGATCACACGTTGATCTGATTGGTTACAAGGTAGTTTGTGACACAGCAATGGTGTTGACTTATCAATTTGCATATGGTTTGTCTTATTACATCTATAGACATATAAACAACATTAAAAGCTTGATTTTCACCACACGGGGACTTTAAGAATAAATTCCCCTTTGGGAAAATTAATGTCATATTTACTTCCAAACTCAAACTGCTGTGTTCTATTATTTTAACACTGTGTTTGCACATGAACACACTAATCATTTTTGATAGATTTTCATTTTGAGAGACTGTCGATTCTGGAGATCTACTTTCCTGCAAAGTTCAGCTCCAACTTTAATCAGCCAGCTAATTAGAATATTCATTAACACTTGATAATTAATTACAGACAGGTGTGCTGGAAATCTGAACTCTGCAGGAACAGGACTGGGCTCCTGTCTAAATCTGTGTCCGCAAATCTCATACTTCCCCATATATATAAGGTGAAAAACAGTATAAGACAACACAGTATGGGAATATGTCCGAATTCACAGTGCTCGTACAATAGTAGGCAAAAAGTACCTGGATGACCTGCTTCTTCTGGTGAGATTCTGAAGTTTGCATATGATGGACACTTTACTATCCCATGAGGCCACGGGAGAGGATTTATGAATGGCAGTGAAGCGTCAAACTGACGCTGGAAGGTCACATGATAATGACAACATGACAAAAACGGTACGTCCGAATTTCATTCATACTACACACATTCATGCTATATATAATCTACTTTTTAGCTGTCACAACGCAAGTAGGCCTACTTATTCAAAATAAGTGCCAACTCAAGAGAGTCTGTGATTTCAGACGTGATCTAGTCTGTCGAGTCTGTCGGGTGAAAGTTCATTGCTTCACGCCATAAACACAATGACTGTCACAGGACCCACCTTATCTGTGTAGGTAGAATTGTGCTTGTATAACTCACAAAAACTTAATTGCTGTAAACAGTGAATTTCATTGAGTTTTGATCATTGCTCATATCATCAATGTCATCAAATAAATCAGCTACACTGTAAACCCTAATAAGTTGGGAGGACTCCACAAATTTGAGGCAATCATCAAAATTAAGTTAAAATTAAGAGATTTTGTACAACACAAACATGTTAATTGCAATTTAATAAAATGTTGACTGACCTAACTCAAACTAGATGCTAAATTCAATTTTGTTAACATTTTAACTTTTTTTTACAACTAGCTGTTAGCTAAACACAGTTGCATGTGCTAATATAACTAGCAAATAGATTATCACAATACATTTGCATGTACAAAACATGTCTTAAAAAACTGCAATAACCTCGCTCTCCTGTTTAACACAATAACCTTCAAAACTGCAACACAACACAAACCCAACAAGTCCCAACATAACAGAGGATTAAACACTAACACATCTCGCATTACATAAATGCAAAACACACAAAATAACACTTTATTTCAACATTTATTCATTTATCTTTACTCAGTCTGATGCAATCCATGCTGGGAACTAAAAACTCATTCAGTTTAAGTTCAGCGTAATACCAATCAGTTATTCCCCCGGTTTCACAGACAAGGCTTAAGCTAGTCCCACACTAAAATGCATGTTTGAGCTGTTTTAACTGAAAGCATATCTTAAAAATACATCAGTGCCATTTTTTTAACTCAAAATGCACACCAGTAATGTTTTATTTTTTCCTAAGGCACGTTTATAAAAGCTACTTAAAGGAGAACTCCGGTTAATTTTAACATTGATCTCATTTTTTTGTAAATTTGGAGTGCTGTCAGTACAGAAAACAATGACAATGACATCCTTGATGTGTCATTACAAGTGCACAGGTCATGTGAGTGATTCCTTCAGAGTGAACACGGGTGAATCTGACTGCAGTAGATGTGAAAGATATGGATAAAAATGATGTTATTTCAGCCAGCGCAAATACCTGTATTTACATCCTGTTTTCGGTCGAAGTCCACAGTAGTTGATTGTCGAGTTCACGCGCATAGGTTATCACGCGCGTGAACTCGACAATCAACTACTGTGGACTTCGACCTAAAAACAGGATGTAAATACAGGTATGTGCGCTGGCTGAAATAACATCATTTTTATCCATATCTTTCACATCTACTGCAGTCAGATTCACCGTGTTCACTCTAAAGGAATCACTCACATGACCTGTGCACTTGTAATGACACATCAAGGATGTTAAGAGGCTAAAAGCAGGTTTAAAACTTGCCCCATTGAAGTACACAGGGTGCAAATTTTAAAAAGAGGATAACACGATGTAGGCAACACCGATTTTTGTCATTGTTTTCTGTACTGACAGCACTCCAAATTTACAAAAAAATGAGATCAATGTTAAAATTAACCAGAGTTCTCCTTTAACGCTGGGTTAAGCAATGTTTGAAAAACGCTGTTTGGAAGTTAGTCGGACTGACACACAAACAAACAACAACAAACGTGTGTAGCCAATCAGCATTAGTGTATGTCGGTGGAGGAGAGAGAACGAGCAAGAGAGAGATTTGAGATGAGACACAATACAAAAGAGAAAAGCTCAGAAGAAATAACTGGAAAATGAAGGCAAGAGCTTTAGGACCCGCATTAATATTAGAAAAGCTTCCCAAGCCCGGCAACAGACGCGGATGTTGCTTTGATTCGGGTTCACACGTGAGTAACACTGGGTAACACTGGGTAACACTGGGTAACACTGGGTTTTTGAGTGTCATTGTGTGTCTGGAGCTAGTGCTGTTGGCAACTAACAACCAACTCTTGTTTGTAATTACTATTGTGTACTTACGTTCATTTTTTTGTGCTTCCTTGTCATTCATGCGCTTTATTTTTTGTGAAGCATTATTTTATTGTTGCGCTTCTGCCATGATTAACAGACATCCTCTCTTGGATTGCGTGCGTAACGGAGGCCAGCTAGCGAGAGTCGCGCTGACGACTGCTAGTGAATGCAGTGATTAGCGTCATCGTTAGTGCGCTCGACTCGCTTGCAGGGGGATCGGGGTTCGGGTTTGTGAGTTTTGGAGGCGGAGCAATGAAGAGTTTGATTGACTGATTTCAAATATCAACAATGTCCAACAGCATTTTTGAAATATAGCTAACCCCACCTTTAAATGACCTAATTGAACCAAGGCCTAATCCTTGCTTAGTCTAAGCCCTGTCTGTGAAACTGGGCCATTGAGTTCACTTTTTTCTAACAAGTACAAAGAACTTTCAGTCATTTTCGAGCAAAACTAACTCATTTCATTTGGCTATTTTCACTTCGGGTTCACAGTGTATGATTTATACTCCCATTAAAACTAAGAATGTGAGCCAGTGTTGTGATTATCTGTGCTTCAATCTGTCCTTCGCGTCCGAAGGCAGCAGGTCCATCAGACTATCTTCCACTATCAGAGCAGCCAGTTTTAGTAGGAGACAGTCGGCGATTTCTACAGGCAAAGACTCGAGCCTGTTTCCCTTCAGCTCGAGCCGAACCAGCTGAGCCAGATTCCCAATCCGTGGGGACAAGGTGGAAATGCTGTTATTTCCCAATGCTAGGACCTTCAGCCTCTTGCAGGAGAAGAGCTCTTCAGGGAGACTCTCCAGAGAGTTGAAGGCCACCGAGAAGAACTGGAGACACTGCAGGACGCCGATCTCCAAGGGAAGAGATGTCAGCTGGTTGTGCGAGAGATCCAGATGTCTGAGTTTAGTGCAGTAACACAACCGAAGTGGAAGCTTGTGGATCTTATTCCAGCTGACGTCCAGCGTCTCCAGCGCGCGGAGCTTGCTAACGTGTTCGGGGATGTAGGAAATGTCGTTATGCCAGAGTTTGAGGGTCGTCAAACGTCGGCAGTGCTGCAAACTCAAGATTTCTTCTACGGTGATGAGCCTGTTCTCTTTAAGGTCCAGCTCTTGGAGATGGGAAAGACTGAAAACCGCGCTTGGGATTCGCTCAAGACAGCAGCCTGTTAGCTCCAAAGTGGCTAGGCTAACCAGCTTCTTTAGGCTGTTGAAAACCTGAAGCCTCGTACCTTCATTGTGAACGCACAATCGCAAAAGCTGATTGGAAACGTCCACAATACTAGGTGGTATCTTGATCAGTTTGCTACGTAACGTTAGCACGCGCAGGTTTTTGAGCTCACGTAAAGTGTCGAGGGAAGGACTACGAGAGAGTTCGTTGCTCAAAGGGCCGCTTAAGTGAAGCTCTTCCAGGTTTTGTAAGGTGTACATCCACGGGGGAACTTGATCCGGGCCTTCAAAGGTCAGACGCAGAACCTTTAGGTTCTCGCGCAGGTGATTAAGCGCCGCTAGCTGAAGCTTAGCCGGACTGTTGATCAACGAGATCTCCTGTAAGGCCGCGAGCTGCGTTACGCTTCCAGGCACCGTGACGTTGCTAATCATGTCCAGTTTGAGCGACTCTACTTCCGGAACCTCGAAGACGGTGTCCGGTAGACCTGGGAGCATGAACAAGTGTAGCTCCAACCTCTCGCTCGCGTTGCGCGACAGACGAGCGCGGAGTTTACCAACCGTCCACTCGTTGTTGAGGTTCATCTGCCTTAAACGGCATTCGCTCACCTCAGAGAGGAAGACGGCAAAGCGTTTGGAGTATAAGGCATCGTACTGGTCACTAAGGTGCAGGAGAAACGCAAAATCATTCTTCACATCCGGGATGTCGTTAATTCCCGTCTCCAAGCGGACCGCCTCAAAGGAATACTCTTTGAGTGGTCGATGAAACAGCCAGTAAAGTGAATAAATGCACAGCAGTCCATAAACCCCGACTAAGCATATGTAGCAATATGCTAATTTGGAAAACAGATGTGCTTTGTTGTAGTTGCAGCAGAACGCCTCAAAGCCGGTCAGATCTGGAGGCACCGAACACATCACCACAATCTGGATGTTCGGGACCAAAACGATACTATAAATAGTGATTAAAGCAAATTTAAAGACTTTGAGCACCGTTTGAAGAACGTACATGAGGTAAAGAAGATCTGCTTCTTCAACATGTGTCCGAAACTTCTTGACTCTTTCGAACAAGGCCTTTGCTTGCTCGCCCTCTTTTTTATCCAAGAGTGACGCGGCCGTTTCTGCCGATTTCTGATCCTTCACGGAAGATCGGATTAGAGCCACCATGTCGTCTTCGTTTCCCGTGTCTGATTTGGTCATTGTGTTCTTTCTCCATACGACCATTCTCTCTTCTCGCCTTTCTTCGGACACTTCGCTGATGGCTCTTGTGGTCCAGGGAGAGTCGAAGCATTTCCCCAGTATGATTACAAACATCTCGATCTTAGACGATGTTCCTGGGAACTTGAACCAGAAGCTGCTGGCCACCATAAAGATCATACTGTGGATGACGACAAGGTAAGGGAAGTATTTGCCGTACCAGTGCACGGCACGTTCATAGCAGAAGTGGTTGACAAACTCGTACTGGTGGATGTCGAGGCCGTTCTTCCTCCCGAACACCTCCACGATGTTTGGACTGAGATGTTTGGTGATGGCGAATTCCCACAGGCTCTCGTTCTCCTTGTGCTGCCGTATGTGATTGCAATCCCTGTCTCCGTGAGAGAGACCCGTGAGTCGGTTCGGCAGGCAAGATATCTTGTCTTGCGTCAGCTGAGGAGAGATGAAGATTGTCTAAGCATCAATGATGACGATACATGAAACACTCAAATCATGAACGTTTAACCCTCTGGTGCTCTTCGGTCATTTTTGACCGGAAAATTTTACGTTTATTTTTATTTTTTTACTTCATTGGAATGGTATGAAACTTGGTAAAGTTTTTGGCACTTGCTGTATGAACATAAAAAATAAATAATAAATCATGGACAGGATTCGAGAAGGTTAAATGGTCCTGTAAAAAATAGTCACACTTGTGCTGCTCGCGGTCAAAAATGAGTGGAAATGAATGGGAGACGAATTTCCTCTAGTGGAAGCGTTTGGTACTGCAGCCGAACACACGCTCACTGAAAGCTCATTTTTTGAGGTGTCAAGCTCAAATTTGGAAAACAACTTGTTTAGATTTATGGCTTTGATTTTCTAGCACTTTTAGAGTAAAACGTGATTTTGAAATTACATATTTCATATAAAAATCGAAAATAGTATTTTTGTTCATTTTTCATAACATTACACGTAAAATTCTGTTACTTTTTTAAGTTAACTTTTTAAAACTTTTTTCACTACAGCAATAATCTGCCAAGTGTTGTCTTTGAAAAGAGATCAAACTTCAGTCTGTCGCTCTAAAGCATTCAAAATTTACCAGTTTAAGCTGGAAATTTAATTTTCAGGTCTAAACTCAAAAAGTGAATAAATGGATTATAAATACAGCGTAAATATCATTTAGTATAAAAAAATCCCCAAAAATACAAAATATATATATATATATAAAAAAAAACATTATCAAACTAAAATATAATACATTTATTTCATTGCCAACAAAAAAATTCGGTCCTTTTTGACCGACACTCGAACAGCACCAGAGGAAAACAATTGGGGGCAAATTAATAGAACAATGGAAAGATCCGGAGCCTGATGGTAAACACACCTCACAGGATTTTATCTAATCAGCTAACGCTCTTGTCTAATCTTCTCTTTACTGCACACACTCCTGATCAGAAGCTCCGTGCACATTCACACAACCTCTGACTGTTTGTGGGTTTTAAATGCAGCTTCCCAAATGCAGAAAACTAAATATAATAATGAAGTTCCACCACTTTTGTAGAGCAAATCTTATCAGCGCTAACGACTCATTACCCCATTTACAATCCAAAATATTGTGTTTACATGTAGAACCGGGAACATGTTGAGTGTCCAACACCACTGAAGAACATAAACATACCAAAAAAATGTGTACTTTCCAAAGGAATAGTTCACCCCAAAATAAGCCTTATGAATGTAATCGATTTGAAAGCTGTGGTGGAGGAAAATAATGTAAGTGATAAATGTAAGTTGTTCCTCACACAAAGCATCACATGACTTCTGAATAAAGTGCACGAGTCACATGGACGAATGCTACTATACTTTTATGATACCATGATGGTGCTTGTTTTGGAGCTGCAGTAAAAATCAGTCCACTATCAATGAATGAAAAAAGAAGCTCAAAGATTCTTCAAAACAGTTCCTGTGGTGTTTAAGGCAAGGGAGAAAGTGACATAAAGGTGAGTAAATGATGACAAATTTTCATTTTGATGTGAACTTTCTTTTCAGATGGTGAATAATAGCAGGAGCACACAGAGAGTTTGAATCATCATATCTGAATTCTTGGTAAATCTGACGTAACAACTATATCACATGAAAGCTTGCTTCTGCTTTTTGTCGAACTATGGCTTTTGGCTTGCTTAGTTGGGAATATTCAACAATATTATTGATCCGCCTGCATTGACACCATTATATGAGAACTGAACTGAGCTGGACGATATATATCTGTATAGATAAATGCACTAAAGTAATATGTTTTTTACAACAAAAATGAACCATCACTGAACGCACTTAAGCTGGACTATGACGCTATTTTCTTCTATAAACAAACTTAGTTGCATTATTTTCCTGTTATCACTGTAAAGCTGCTTTGAAACAATCAGTATTGCAAAAAGCGATATATAAATAATATAAATAAAGGTGAGTTGACTTAACTTCAGCTACGGAATAAAAAAGCTAACTGCAACTTTTTATCTCACAATTCAGACTTTATAACTCGCAGTTGCGAGTTCATCCCCAGTTTCACAGACAAGGCTTAAGTCTAGTCCCAGACTTTTTCTAAGCCACGTTTATAAACGCTACTTAAATGTCCTAATTAAACAAAGGCCTAATCCTGTCTTAATCTAAACCCTGTCTGTGAAACCAGGCCTAAATCTCACAATTCACAAGTCAGAATTGTGAGAACCTTTTTATTTTTTATTGTAAGAAATAAAGTCAGAATTGAGAGATTTATGCCTGGTTTACAAGGCTTAAGTTTGTCCCAGACTAAAATGCATTATTGAGCTGAACTGAAAGAAACTTGCACTGACAGATCTGAAAATATATCAGTGCCATTGTTTCGTCTCAAGATGCACACCAGAAATGTTTTTTTTTTTCCAAAACAATGTTTAGAAAAGTTGATCTAAAGATTAATCCTGGCTTAATCTAAACCCTGTCTGTGAAACCAGGCCAAAAAGTTCATATCTGGCAATTTTGAGGAAAAAAATTTCAGAAAACAGAATTGAAAAAAAAAAAAAAAAAAAAAAAAAAAAATCACACTTCTGGAAAAAAAGTCAGAATTGTGAGATAAAAAGTTGCAATTACTTTTTATTTTTTATTGCAAGAAATAAAGTCAGAATTGAGAAATTTAAAGGTCATATTTCACAATTTTGACTTATCAGAATTTTTTAATATTTTTAGAACTTGGAATTGGAAGAAATAAAGTCAGAATTGAGAAATTTAAATCTCGCTATTTTGACTTTTTTTCCAGAATTGTGATTTTTTTATTTTTCAGAACTCGGAATTGCAAGAAAAAAGTCAGAATTGTGAGATAAAAAGTTGCAATTACTTTTTAATTTTTATCGCAAGAAGTAAAGTCAGAATTGTGAAATTTAAAGTTCATATATCGCAACTTTGACTAGATAAAAAAAGTTGCAATTACTTTTTAGTTTTTTACTCCGTGGCAGAATCAAGCTTCCATGATATCATGTTGCGAGCTGAAGATGTCGTACCTGAACCGTGCAGCCAAACACGCCGATCATGAGCATAGCGATGCCCAGATACTCGGACAGGACGTCCCACCAGGGCTTCAGGACCCGGAACTGCGGGTTCTGCTCTGACGTGATGTTCCTGAACTCATTCACAGGGATCATCTTAGACGGATTCAGTCCTGAATGTTAGGAACATCAGAAATAAGGGTTACACTTTACAACAAGGTTCACTAGTTAACATCAACTAAGAATGAGCAATACTTCGTCAGCATTTATTAATCTTATTAATTTAAACATACATCATTAAAATCAAAGATTGTATTTGTTAACATTAGTTAATGCACTGAGAACTAACACTAACAAACAATGAACAGCTGTATTTTTAATAACTAACATTAACAAAAGATTAATAAATACTGTAACAAATGTATTGCATATTTGTTAGTTCATGTTAGTTAATACAATAACTAATGAACCTTACTGTAAAGTGTTACCAAAATAAGTAGCCTATAGGCTAATACAGTTATGCTACTTAAAATAATGAAGTTGAGCAACCCTGATCAGTCACGTATAGCTCTATCATCATCATCTCAGAATACAAGCTTTGTGTCTCTCAGGTTTGATGTGACTTTACATTCTCAGTCCCAATCTGCTCATGGTAAAAGCAGCTGATGTCAGATGAGAAGGCATGTTCAGCTTCTAGTATTATTGCTAGTTTCGTTTACAAACGTGCAGCCTAAATAATAATAATAAACCGATATGGATAAGAAAAGCACAACTCACCTGCGCGTCTGAAGCGAAGAGCGTGTGTTTCTCAGCACACACACACGAGTGTGTTTCATCTCTAGGGGTTTAGACACACACACACACACTCTGTCCTTCATCTAAAGGACTTCCAGCAGCACAAGTTTCTCTTCAGGGTTTGTTTGAGGGCGTTCAGGCGTTCAAGCGCCTCCCAGAACGAGTTTCATCATGAGAACTCAATGAGTCAGAGATGAGACAGCCTGTCAACAGCAACACTCATTATAAGCAGATTCATATTCAGCGTTCAGATTTCATATTCCAGACTGGCGTTCCGTTGTGGAATGTATACAGCGCGCGCGAACAGTCATCAGATTAGTAAACAAGCAATTTAAAATCTACACAGTATCTATACAGTTTTGGCGCCAAATTTCCTCTCTAATATAGTGAAATATCATGACAACCGACTCGTGAGGACATTAATATGAATATATATGCTACTCTGCGTGCAAAAACATAGATAATATAGTTTTTATTTTTATTAAAAGTATTATTTAGACATTTTATGTATACTTTTTTTGACTATTTATGTCTTTATTACTAATTATCACACAGGTTTCACATATGTTTTTATTTTTGAATTGTCTATTCGAGTTTTTTAATGCAGTTGTGCTATTTATTTACAAAGCTTTCTAATGTTTTATTAATTAATGTTTTTATCTTGTGTTTTGACCGGGACCTTAGTACTTAGTTTCGTTCCTTCGTGTAAAAAAATGTGTATGGAATGACAATAAAAGACCATTGAACCTTTAATCATTTTAATCTGAGGATATGCTCAGGTTTCTGTGGGGGTTAAAACAAATATATTTTAGTGCATCTTCTCCACTCAAAATATTTCAGTTTAAAGATGCTTAAAATTGAGTTCAGCGTAAATGCCACTTTTTAAACCAACGCGTCTGTGTTTAACGCGCGTGCACGTGTTCAGTGTTTTACGCGCGTGCACTAGATCCAGTGTTTTGTCGCCACCGCGTGGCTGAAACTAATCAAGACAAACCAGTGCAAGAAACATATGCTTTTATTATACAATGTTTGTACAAGGTATTCGATGCTGTAAAAATTACAAAGCAGACTTTAAATAATCCTTTATATTTAATTTTGAGTGATTTAAAGAAACAAAAGCATCCCTTTTAAAACAAAAAGCTTAATTTGTAAAAAATGAGCCCCAGTTCAGTCCATTATGAATAAACAGGAGCCAACATTATCCAATAGCAAAGGGACAATAATTCAAAATAAATAAAAGAACAAAAAAAAACAGACTTCATGCAATATACCAATGTACAAAATCCCTGGAAAAGCAGCTTAAATTAGTTTTTACAAATACAGTCATCAGCCTGTGAAAATCAGCTTTCATTTGAGCAAAAACAACGTTGGCATCTATTGCCTTTGTAGGCTGGAATACAGTTAGATAAATCTGGAAACATTCCACATCTCATTTCATTAGTAAAATCTTTGTATGTGTGTACATCTCTGAATACAAAATCATCCAGACGGCTTAATCACAGCTGAAGAACTGATCTCCAGCTGAAGCGTCTGTTAGTTCAGGGTTTGTTTTGGCCATCTCCGTTCTCACGGCTCGAACCTCAGACATACTGACGCGGGTCATGGCACTTTATTGGGCTCAGGAAGGAGGTAGACATCCACACGACCGAATGCTTTCACGAAACATCCGGTATAGAAGTGTCTGCTGCACGATTAACCTTCTTCACTCGACTCGACTGGCAACACACAACTAATCAGGCCGGAGTCTCAAAGTGTGTGATGTTCAGAGATCTCCTGCCGCACTGAGACTGAAGTTCATCCGGAACAACAGATTCACTGTGCGCTGATGAGAGAGAGAGAGAGAGAGAGAGAGAGAGAGAGAGAGAGAGAGAGAGAGAGAGAGAGAGAGAGAGAGAGAGAGAGAGAGAGAGAGAGAGAGAGAGAGAGAGAGAGAGAGAATATGAGTGTGAGTGTGTATGAGTGAGTGTGAGAGAATAAGTGTGTGAGAGTGTGTGAGAGAGTGAGTGAGAGAGAGTGAGCGAGAGAGCTAGTGTTTCTGACACAGGCTGGGAGAGAGAGAGTGAGATAGAGAGAGAGCGCGAGAGAGCGAGTGAGATAGAGAGAGAGAGAGTGAGCGAGAGAGCTAGTGTTTCTGACACAGGCTGAGAGAGAGAGAGAGAGAGAGAGAGACAATATGAGTGTGAGTGTGTATGAGTGAGTGTGAGAGTGAGAGAATGAGTGTGTGTGTGAGTAAATGTGTGAGTGTGTGAGAGTGAGAATAAGTGAGTGAGAGTGTGTGAGAGAGTGAGTGAGTGAGAGAGCTAGTGTTTCTGACACAGGCTGGGAGAGAGAGAGAGTGAGATAAAGAGAGAGCGCGAGAGAGCGAGAGAGATAGAGAGAGAGAGTGAGCGAGAGAGCTAGTTTTTCTGACACAGGCTGAGAGAGAGAGAGAGAGAGAGAGAGAGAGAGAGAGAGAGAGAGAGAGAGAGAGATAGAGAGAGAGAGAGAGAGAGAGAGAGAGTGAGCGAGAGAGCTAGTGTTTCTGACACGGGCTCAGGCCCTTCTGGCACGGCTCCATGGTCACGGCGACTCCGACGCCGCTACGACCTGACGTCATGTTGGTGACCTCAGTCCAAGAGTCTGTTTCTGGGTCGAAACTCTCCACGCTGTCCAGGAACGTGTTCCCATCATACCCTCCTGCAGAGAGAGAGAGAGAGAGAGAGAGAGAGAGAGAGAGAGAGAGAGAGAGAGAGAGAGAGAGGGTTACATGCATGTCTGAATACTGTGCTTCAGTAATAGTCCAGTCATTTTATGAAAAAAGGTTGAGCAAATTGCATCAGAAGCAAACTCAACGCCTATATTGTATCATACGCCTATTCATTCTCTTTCTTAAGTGAATAGGGTAAAAATTTTAACCTTTAGATATCACCATGAAAATTACTGAGTTGATTACTTACATCAAGAAACAAAAAATGTATTACAATTTTTTTTTCAAATTGTTTGTTAACATGGACAAACGGTGCATAATCTAATTACGTATGTGCTACAGTAATTTGTTCCAGCCAGGTGAAAATGTCTTGTTGAATCTTGTTGACATATAACAGTAAAATACTGAATGTTAAGGTCTGAATGAAACCCATTTAGGATACCCATGAGCATTAATACAGAGGCAGGAAGAAGTACTTTAGAAACCAGCCTTTTTTTGTTTAAAAAAATAAGGGCAAGAACTAATACAAAAAATATGTATATCTGTCAAGGGTGATTAGGAATTAAAATTGCAAAAAAATTAAAAACAAGGTGATAATTATATAACTCAATATGAATAATTTGTGTATGTAATATTTAAACTTTGTAATAATATTTGAAATGTGTTTGTAATCATGTATGTACATTTTGGGAAATGTCTTGTGTAGCTGATGTTTATTCTGTATGAGAAAAGTGACGCTCATTAGATGAGTGTGTATGAAGGGTGGGCATGATAAGCACAGGCTTCAGCCTACACCTTTTTCGGTTATTAAATATTATTTTCTTTATTATGGAAAATTGTCTGAGGACCGAAATACATTTTTGTTGAATTGAATTGAAGTGAATAGTTAGTAAGGGAGTTGTTAAGTTTAGGTATTATAGGATTAAGAGATGTAGAATATGATCATGCAGAATAAGGCATTAATATGTGCTTTATCAGTACTAATAAACAGCCAATATCCAGCATGATAATAAACAACGAGTTAAAAGTGATAATTGGACCATAAACTAAAGTGTTCCCAGAATGTACACGCAAAAGTTTTGGATCGGTAAGATTTTTAAATGTTTAAAAACAAAAAGGTCTCTTGCTTATAATGCTGTTCTTTTGAACTTTCTATTCATCAAAGAATCCTGAAATAAAAATGTAAAGAACTGTTTTCAACATTGATAATAATGAGAAAAAAAATCCTCATATTAGAGTGATTTCTGAAGGATCATGTGCCACTGAAGACTGGAGTAATGATGCTGAACATTCAGCTTTGATCACAGGATATAAATTACACTTTACTATATATTCACATAGAAAACAGATGATTTACATTGTAATATTTTTTTTTTTAATCAAATAAAATGCAGCCTTGGCGAGCAGAAGATACTTTTTTTTTTTTTTTTTTACATAAAATCGTACCGATCCAAAACTGTTGACTGGTAGTGTATATATTGTGACAAATTTATACCAAGTTTTACAAATATCGTAATTGCGCTCATATTGGCTTTGACGGCCTCTAGCTTGTAGACGGTGTTGCGAAACATGAAACATGTCTTAAGATCGAGCTACTTTCCTGTAGCTCAAACAGTAGACGTCAAGATCATGGGTTCGATTCCCAGGAAAAGCAAGAACTGATAAGAATGGAAATGTGTACCTTGAAATGCAATGTAAGTCGCTTTGGATAAAAGCATCTGCCAAATGCGTAAATGTAAATATAATGTGAAGATGAGTTCAGTACCCAGCACATAGATGCGGCCGTGGTGCGCCGTCACTCCCAGCGCGCTGCGTCTGTGTCTCATGGATGAAGTGAAGCTCCAGCTGTCCGTCTCCACGTCGTAGCGCTCGACCGTGTTCAGCTGATTCGTGCCGTCGTATCCGCCCATCACGTAGATGAAGTTGCCCAGCGCACACACACCTGAACACACAGCACACACATCACATGACGAATCACAGAACAGATGTTTTTGTTGGATAAAACTTCATGCAGACCTGCAGTTTGAACAATCATAAACAGAATTAATGATCCGTGTCTGAACACTAATGTTTAACAGCATGGTGTCAGCAAAACCACGAAAAATCTTCAGAAATAAAGAAAGAGTCCAGTGAGGACGAGGGTTGGGAATCGTTTTGAATTTAAGGTAAAAAAAAAAACCCAAAAAACTTGGGTATCATTCCCATTTAGTCTTATTGAAAAACATTTCATTGTAGCTGAATATCATGAACACAAATCGACAGGCTAAAGAACACTTATGGTCTGTGGTTTAAAAACACTGTAGAAAAACAACTAGCCGAACTAATATAAACTTCAAGCATTATTAAAGACAAGTAAACACTCAGACATTAAAAAAGAACAAATAAAAATATCAGCAACAAATAGACACAACTGAACAAAGATACGACTGAAATAATCAGTGTTTCCAAGGATTCAGGTACAGAAACTGGAATCAAATGTAAAATCACACTGTACTTGTCTTTAAAAAAATAAAATATACATTACAAATATACAAAAGTTATTCAGTGAAGAAGGAGTGAATTTTCTCTATCTTGTGTTGTTTGATTAGTGTTATTATAGAGACGGCAGCAGGAGTATTAGGCTACTGTCACTTTAAAAGTTTCCCAATATAGTTACACATGTTCAGCTCTGAAAACTGAGTCGTCTCACGCTTGAAAAGTCATATTGAAATGCTCACAAAGGAATCGATAAGAGGAATCGAAATTTTAATTTTATGACAAGTGTCCGATTCCTTTCCTCAAGTATTGGATTCCTGAATTGGAATTGATTATCAATTCCCAACCCTAGTGAGGACCAGTTCAGAAAGTGTCTTTATCCACACTAAACATTGTCGCTCTTATCCAGCAGTTCATGGTGACCATCATCTGTCGGAGAGCACAGATCACACAAGAGTAAAACAGTCATCTATTTGACACATGCACTATATTCCACGTCTGAGGCTCTGTGTGAGAAAGCAGAGTCACATGGACGACTGCTATGATGCTTTTTGTCATGTTTGGAGCTTGAAGGCTTAGTTCACCCAAAAAAGACAATTGTGTCATCAATCCCTCACCCTCATGTCATATCTTCAGAACACGGATTACATTTTTAATAAAATCTGAGAGATTTCTGTCCCTCCATTGAAAGCCTGTTCACCCAAAATGTTCATAAAGAGATGGTCAAATAAATCCATATGAATGTATCGGTTTAATCCAAGTCTTCTAAAGAGACACGATCGATGAACAGATTTAATTTAAGCTTTTCGTCACATATAAACATTGATCAGTGAACATAAATAGAGGCTCGACCGTACTTGCTTAAAGTGCGAGAACCTTATTGGCACTCGCAGAAGCTCAAACGTGCCACATGACACGTGAGATTAAACCTCATTGGTTCTTCTTTTTGTGCTGGGTGGAAGAATGAACGGGCTTGGAACGACACGAGGGAAAGTAAATAATGGCAATAAAGATTTTTACAGGGTTCCCACACCTTGATTAACTTTACATTCAAGGACTTTCCAGGTCCAATACCCTCAAATTCAAGGACTTAATGTGGGGACACATTAGTTGTGTCCAACAACAAACGTTTAGGTTCCATCGTAGTAGTTTCGTCACGGCAACGTACAACACAGAGTACCTCACGCGGGAAACACTTAACATAACGCGTAAATGCGCGTAACTAACGTAAATCAAGCAAGCTAGTGCGCATAGGCCACGAAGATTTGGCGAAATATTAATATTATATAAAATACACATTTTCATATTCAAGCAATTTCAAGGACATGTATCTATGAATGTTTATTCTTACAAACTTTCCAGGGCCTTGAATGTTTAAATTTTTTTCAGATTCACAAACTTTCCAGGATTTCAAGGACCTGTGTGAACCCTGTTTGTAGAGTCGCCGCAGTGCAGATTGACGCGAGCGCCTGTGTTCGACATCTCACCTGCGCCGCTGCGGACTGTGTTCATGGACGCCACGCTCCTCCACTCGTCTTTCTCGGGGTTGTAGCATTCGGCCGAGCTCAGCCGGTGAGTGCCGTCGAAGCCGCCCACCGCGTACAGCAGACGGTTGATCACGGCCACGCCTACACCGATACGCCGCGTTAGCATCGGCGCTACCAGCTGCCAGCAGTCTCGCTCGGGATCGTACCTGAAACACACAACACCAACAAACATGCATTCATACTGAGTAGTGCTCGGTACAAAACATACATTTCTTGATTTTAATCGATTCTCATTTCGATTTCTCAAGAATCAATAAACATGCATTCATATTAGGGCTGCACAATATATGGAAATTATCAAAATATCACTAATATATATGCATATCGCAACAGCTTGCACTAACTGGGGCCATGAATAAAAGACAAAGAGAAAATCACTCACTCTCTCGGCTGAATAACTTATATATATATATACAGTGCTATGCATAAGTGAATACACCCATGCTAAAGTTGACTAAAAAGAGGAATAAAAAATCATATTTTGGAAATTGAACGTAATGCCTTAATTTAAAAAATTAGGAAAAATCCAACCTTTAAGGACACCAATTTTCTTTGTGAATGAATAATGTATCGTAAATAAATAAATGTTCTTCTTTAAAATACATGGTGCATAAGTCTGGACGCCCCTATGTTAAATTCCCATAGAGGCAGGCAGATTTTTATTTTTAAGTATTTAAAAAAAAATTTTTTTAGGATACTATGCATCCTGATAAAGTTCCCTTGGCCTTTGGAATTAAAATAGCCCCACATCATCACATAGCCTTCACCATACCTAGAGATTGGCATGGTTTTATTTCAGTTAGCCTAATAGCTAGTTTGATTTGCATTGAGAGATGATCTTATGGAAAGTACTCCATGCCAATCTCTAGGTATGGTGAAGGCTATGTGATGATGTGCGGCTATTTTAATTCCAAAGGCCAAAGGAAATTAATCAGGATGCATAGTATCCTAAAAAATTTTTTTTTAAAATACTTAAAAATAAAAATCTGCCTGCCTCTATGGGAATTTAACATAGGGGTGTCCAAACTTATGCACCATGTATTTTAAGGAAGAACATTTATTTATTTACGATACATTATTCATCCACAAAGAAAATTGGTGTCCTTAAAGGTTGGATTTTTCCTAATTTTTTAAATTAAGGCATTACGTTCAATTTCCAAAATATGATTTTTTATTCCTCTTTTTAGTCAACTTTAGCATGGGTGTATTCACTTATGCACTGCACTGTATATATAGTATATATTTAATTCATACAGTGAAAGTTAAGCAGTGTTTTATTTTTACATTTGATTATTCAGTTTCTGCTGTTTAATAATCCTAATGTAGGATAACCTGAACCCCTGAACCCTGTGGTTTACACTGATGTTAAAATAACACTTCTTATACAGTAAAACACTGCTGTTCACTTTCAGAAGTTTAGGGATCTTTTCTTGTCACAAAAAGAATGTGAAACACATCTGTAGGTTATATAATTTTAAATATATTTTAAATATAATTTAAGTTTATTTTACACACTTTAAGCATTATCGTATCGCATATCAAATATCGCATTATTTAATGAGTTAGCGCATATCGCACTTTTCTTCAATATCATGCAGCCCTAGTTCATACTGACTAGGGATGGGTTCAAATATACATTTCTTGACTTTAATCGATTCTTGAATCGAATCTTGAATTTCGATTGACCCGAGAATCAATCTTTAAGTCTTTGCTGTTTTCAGTTGATTGATGCATGAACTAAACTTTGTTGTGCTTTACTTTTGATATGAAACAGTTTCAGTCTTCAAATTCTGTCCATTTTATTATGAATTTCAAACAATAAATGTGTTTCTGTGTGGTGACAGATCTCTGAAGCGCCTCAGACGAACCGATCATCTCTTCCTCTTTACTACTAGTTACAGCAGCAAATAAACATGAATGAACATCAGAAGGAATGTTGAGAGATAAAGAACAACTTACTGGAATGAATCACGTCTCATGTAATCGCTCAGTGTTTCCTCCACGGAAAGACGTCAATAAAACAGCTTGAGAACAATAATGTCACATTCACCTCAGAAAAGTCATTCACCTCATGTTAAAACTTGTTAGTCAGCAAGAAAAATCAACTTTAGAAAGAAGCATTTTGATAAATACATGCAAAAAAAAAAAATTTGATATATATTAGAATATTAGATATTCATTATATTTTTTACTTAACCAGTTCTTTAATATTTAATGTTTGAATAAATCATGAAAACAAGTTATGACAGCCACCATTAAAATGTTTATATTTTTTAAAAAACGAGTAGCCTAAACATGACTCTTAAAAACTTATGAAAACTTAATAATTAATAGTAATTTAAATGTTTGTATACAAATTAGCTAATTTTAACCTGTAATATTTTACCAATGTACCAACTGACAGGGTTCCCAGTATAGTTTACAGCATTAGTTTTTCCTTGAGGATATTTGACATGTACTGTACCTGATATATATCCAAATTAATCAGTATTGAATCAAACTGAATTCAACTTGCATAAATTGGGACAAACATTTATCAACATATTATACACATCATGTACCACTGCATGTCACTAGAGCTCAGTAAAGCTCATAAAAGCGAGTGTGTTTATTATTACTAGATCTTTTGGTTATTTACGGTGTGGATCAGGAAGTCCGATCACATCTTGAGGAAGTGAAACGCAACAGACCTGGAACTAATTTACCTGGAACAGACAGACAGACAGATGTGTCTTTATAACTCCAGTGACTCACTCCAAAGTTCAGTGTTTAAAAATCTATTAATAGTTAGTTCCACTTCCTTTATTTCACAGAATAATGTTTGTCACCTGCTATTCATCACTAATCTCCATAAACATCACAAAGGAAGTGTCATAAGAGTCCATTGTTATGCATAAGAGTCCAATCAACAGTGATTATCACACCTGTGGAAGCCAGGTAGGAGAGTTGTAGTCCAATGGTGGGAGTTGTAGTTTTTCTTCAACCTACCCAACATACTGAGTTATCTAGGTAATTTACACATTTACTCCCCATAGTGAAAATCCCCAATACAAGAAACAAACATAAATACAAATATACAAAAATACAGGCACATATATACAGTACAGGCCAAAAGTTTGGACACATTACTATTTTTAATGTTTTTGAAAGAAGTTTCTTCTGCTCATCAAGCCTGCATTTATTTGATCAAAAATACAGAAAAAAATGTAATATTGTGATATATTATTACAATTTAAAATAATTGGTTTTCAATTTATTATACTTTAAATTATCATTTATTTCGGTGATGCAAAGCTGAATTTTCAGGATCATTACTCCAGTCTATCACATGATCCTTTAGAAATCATTCTAATATGATGATTCATTATCAAAGTTGGAAACAGTTCTGCTGCTTAAAATTTTTTCATAACCTGTGATACTTTTTTTAGGATACTTTGATGAATAAAAAAAAGAAAAAGAAAAAAGAAAAGAAAAAAAAAGAAGCAAATGTTTTCAAGATAGAAATCTTTTATAACAACAATATACACTACTGGTCAGTAATTTGGGGTCAGTAATTTTTTTCTTTATTTTTTTTTAAATAAATCAATAATTTTATTCAGCAAGGATGTGTTAAATTGATAAAAAGTGATAATAAAGAAGATTTATATAAAAAAAAAATGTTTTTTTATTTTGAATAAATGCAGTTCTTTTTAACCTTTTATTCATCAAATATATTAGGCAGCAGAACTGTTTCCAACACTCATAATAAATCAGAATATTAGAATGATTTCTAAAGGATCATGTGATTGACTGGATGTCACATGTGACACTGAAGACTGGAGTAATGATGCTGAAAATTCAGCTTTGCATCACCGAAATAAATGATAATTTAAAGTATAATAAATTGAAAACCAATTATTTTAAATTGTAATAATATATCACAATATTACATTTTTTTTCTGTATTTTTGATCAAATAAATGCAGGCTTGATGAGCAGAAGAAACTTCTTTCAAAAACATTAAAAATAGTAATGTGTCCAAACTTTTGGCCTGTACTGTACATATATACATACATGCTGCATAAGTACATGGAGACTGCAAGGACATCAGTAAAAACGTTCATAAACTGCAGTATTCAGTATTCAAGCTATAGTCACAGCTGTACTGTTTTTATGAGTCTTGAATACTGCAGTTTATGAAGGTTTTTACTGATGTCCTTGCAGTCTCCATGTACTTATGCAGCATGTATGTATGTATGTACCTGGCTTCCACAGGTGTGATAATCACTGTTGATTGTCCTGATGTGTTTGAACACAGTTAAGTTGATTGCTACATTGATTGTCTGTATGCCCTGAGGATGGTCGTTTGACCGAAAGCTTGGCTATTAAATATGCTTTAAGGATTCAAGTGTGCAGATAGTTTTATTTATTTTTTGAGATCTTCAGTTTTGTTTGTCTGGCACCTTGGTGATCGTGAGTGCGGTGTTACTCCTTCAAAATGATTAAATCTTATTCAAAATATAAGTTATTGAAACTTGCTGGCCCAGAGAGTTCATAAAGACAGTGTTTAAAATAGTCCAAGTGTCTACAGTGGCTCAACCTTAAGTTTATCAAGAGACGAGAATACTTTTTGTGCGCAAAACCCTCCCCAAAATAACGACTTCATTCAACTCTTAATTTTCACAAATTAGTGGACCACCAAAGTCTAGGTATTTTAGGTAGTTTTAATTTTCGAAGTGTTCGTTTTTTTGGGGGGATTTTCAGGAGGAGATTGGAGCTTCAGCTTTAACTTCTACATGTCTGTGTCCATAACTGTTTATTTCACACTGTGAATACTGTTCTGCAGTGAACTGTACTAACGGTTTCTGCGGGATTGATATCACGGCTCCACTTCCCGTTCACTTCTGCGCAGACTCTGTGTTTAGAGAAGCTATCAATCACAGCTGTCAATCATGACGTCACATTCCCGTTTTTATAGCTAAGACCAAACTTATTAAAAAAAAACTAACACTTAAACTTACATCAGAGTAATAAAAAAACGACCTAAAATGACAGAAAACATCAGACAGAATCAGGTCCCAAATCTGCGCAAGATGTCAGCGCCATATTAGGACTTTGGCGGCTTCACTTTTCACCAACGGAAGAGAGTGAAGGGTCGTCGTCCGTCTTTTTTTACACTCTATGGTTTGGTATGGAAAAGATAAAACACATCAACAACGTCTCACCTCTCCACGCTGTTGTGATGTAGGCATCCGTGCGAGCCGCCCACCGCGTAGATCATGCCGTCGATCACGCCAACACCGATGCGGTTGCGCGGGACGCTCATGGGCGCGCAGGGCAGCCAGCAGTTATTCATCGGGTTGTAGCAGTCCAGCGTGTTTGAGTCCATGTTTCCATCCGGAGCGTTATTCCTCCCGCCCACCGCGTACAGCAGACCGCTAATAACACACGCCGCTAGCCCACTGCGAGGCGTCTGCAGGTCCGCTAGCCGTAGCCACGCGCCCGTACAGGTGTTAAACGCCTCCAGATAGCTAAGCGACTGCCGGAAGTATCCGCCCGCCGTGTAGATGAGCTGCGGGACTTTGGGTGTCCGACAGGGAATGAGTTTGGTGGGTTTGTGCAGCGTGAGATCCTGGAAGATCTGGGACAGGTAGTCTTTGCTCTGCGCGTCCCACTCGAAGTGCTCGAGCTGCCAGCGTAGGAAGTTCGGCGTGAGCGAGTGGCAGCGCACGGCCTGGAGAAGCGCCTGAACGTACGGACGCCGGTTCTCGCGGTCGTACTGAACCCACTCCACGCACGCGTGAAACACCTCGGACTCGCAGCGCACGTTCAGCTCGTCGCGGCTGATTAGCGTCACTAGCTGACAGTGAGTGAGGTTGAAGAACTCCTCCTGCGTCGCCACCTGAGAGAGAGAGAGAAAGAGAGAGAGAGAGAGAGAGAGAGAGAGAGAGAGAGAGAGAGAGAGAGAGAGAGAGAGAGAGAGAGAGACACATTTTAATCTCATCGGATCAGTATCAAAGCATTTGCTGCCTTTAAAGCACATTCACACCAAGGACAATAACTATAATGATAAAGATATAGTTTTAAAAGTTGTTTTAGAAGAACAGCGACATCTAGAGAAACGAGTTGTTGGAATCAGTTTCAGAATGATTTTTTTCTTTTAGTGCTGTGCTTTTGTATATATAAATACACACATATGCATGTATACATGTATGAAATATTTGCATGTATATACTGTAGATATATTTAGGGCTGTCAAACGATTAATCGCATCCAAAATAAAAGTTTGTTTTTACATAATTTATGTCTGTGTACGGAGTATAATTATTTTCTATATATAAATACACACACATGCATGTATATATTTAAGAAATATTTGCATGTATATATATTTATAATATATATAAATATTTTATATATAAATAACCCATTTTTCTTAAATATATACATGCATATGTGTGTATTTGTACAGTAGTCAACATTTGAGCTTAGAATAGACAGACCGTTATCGTTCGCTGGTGTGTACGCAAACGTTATAGTTATCGTCTTTGCTGTGAACGGCCCTTAACATGTGCCCTGCCCGTCACACAGGTTTCCTCAGAGGTGTGTGTCACTGACCTGACTGAAGTTCATGTAAATGTATTCTCTGGCCTTCTGATGAAGCTCTGTGCAGCCGATCTGCTCGGCGAAGTTGGCGATGCCGATGGCGTTGCTCGGGTCGAGCTGTTGCACGAGGAAATCACAGCAGGCCTTCACCACGCTGTCGATCTGGTACATGACGGCCCCGTTCATCACGTGAATCACACACTTCTCACCAACAGAGATGCTCGCCGTGTACGCGAACTCGATGAGCCGCCCCATGACCTGAGAACAACAACCAGACACGTTTATAAAGACGCAGCTCAAGAGCAGCACGTAGGCCCGATTAATCATTATTATCAGGGTTATTTGACCTAATCGCAATTATAGCAGAGCAAATGTGCAGTTTAAGTTTTATTTAAACCACATTTTGGACCCATAGTGCACAATAAAGCATGTTTCAGTCATATCGAGGCTCAGAAATCATGTCAAACTGGCTGTAAACGCTCCAACAGAAACTGGGATATTTGTTTTATTTCAATCGCGCTCTGTTATACAAATAAGGGAAATTTAAGCATTCAAAGAAATGTCATACAATGTACACAATGATAGTCAAAAATATCTTGAATGAATGATTCATTGACAAATACATTTTTAACAGTCACTTGTCGCCACCTACCGGTGCAATGATGTCATTGATCTAATAATAATGTGAAGTGTCAAGTTACTTTCAAAGAGGATTTGCATCATTTTAATCACTACCGTAGATATCAGTGTGAATATCCGAACTATTAACTTTTATCCAAGCGCTTCTGTGATAATTTGAGTTATTGTATGACATGTCTGATTCTGTGTTGTTGAAAAGATGCTGTTTCATGACGACTGCTCACTCCGGCTCAGAACGCAGATCTGAATGTTCGCTGTGATCGTACTTGTCAAAAGTTTAATAGACATAGCCAAATCGCTGTCATTTAGGAATAATATTGCGCATGCGTTTGAATTGAGATTAGGGGTGTCACATTATATAGCAATACAAAAATGCAACAATATGTATCGTGGATAGTTGACAATATGTATTGTGTAGTTCACCCATTATTAAAATTACTGTGCTTGAAAAAATTCATGTTTTCAGAGTTTTAGTGTCAGTACTACATTAAACTGCAATAATGTTGAATATAATGTATAATAATGCAATGGGGGAATATTTGTGGGTCCTGATAATCAAATGTCTGATGTTACCGGTAAAAAGTGTCCTACATTATTTTAAATATATCTAGTCAGTGAAAGAGTAAAGCATGTTCATCTACAATAATTCTGTATTTTCAGCTTCAGAATCATGAATATTGTTATTCTGGTGTCTCTATTGTCCTGTGCTTTGTGTTTCCAGCACCAAGTCCAAGACAATTAATTTACATTCACAATGTAAAACCAAATTTAGCATTTTAATCAACAGTACATTTTTTGTTATCGTTTTCCCATATGCCTTGGAGTACTGAAATAATATCGTATCATGAGTTCAGTATCGAACCGTGAAATGAGGGTATCGCTACACCCCTTATTAAGATCACAATCTTTTACAGATTAATCGTGCGGCTCTGTTGTTAATCACAATTATTTTAATGACAATTAAATTGCTTTGTGTAATATTTAGGACGATCTGTTGACAGAAATGCAATATCATAAACATAACTATGTTTTCAGTGGTGTATAAAGACCTTACATAATGAACTGTTATGTTTTTATTAGCTTAGAATGAGGCATTTCTCTCTACACACACCGCGGGTCCGCTTACATCCACATGTTTCTACAGGAGCCCTGAACGGACAAACACGTTTCCTCACTATGTTGTTCTTCGTGTAAAGAAGCGAACTAAAGTCAGCGAATAAAACACTGACACAATGATAAACAAGTAACAGTAATATTCGCAATAACAGATTGTTTTACAGAATAATTGAGTAAACCTAATTTCTTAATTTATCTCTGTAAAGAAACCTCAGTGTTTAACGGGCTACTCTCTGCTGTCTCAGACGACGACATCACTTCCTGTCGGCCACCGTAACTTCTGTTGAGTGCGATTCACAAACTCACCACTAGATGCCGCTAAAAATTACACACTGCACCTTTAATGTCAGAACAATTCATGATCGTAACAGGCCTAGCATCACAACAACATCGCAGACGCCCATACCTTTGGGTGAATGTGATGTTGGTTAACTTTATTATGTTATAAATATAAAAACTCCACATATAGAATTTTTACCGCAGTGTGCTAACTGAGTTTCTTATTGCGTTTTTGACGTTTTTACCAGGCTACTTGTCCAGTCAGGCAAGTAAAATTCTCTTTCACTTGCCCCATCAAAAAATCCACTTGTCGCGGACAAGAGTTAATGTGATTCATGATCGTAACAGGCCTAGCATCACAACATCAGTCGCGTACACTCGTACCTTTGGGTGAATCCCCTCGATGGGCACCACCTCCATCCCACACTCCTTCAGCCCGTTGGTGAACATAGCACGAAACACCGGCGACGACGACGCCAACACCACCTTATGAGCCACGAAGTCCACGGCCTGGAGCTCGTTGTATTTGACCCTCAGCGTGACGTCGCACAGCTGGCGCTCCGTCCGTAGCTCGTTCATGATGGCGAAGGCGGCCGCCGTGTGGCTCTCCAGCGTGTAGCTAAACACGCGGTGCCCATTTCGCTCCGACGGCGTGACCTCCGCCTTGCACTCCGTCATCCCGGACGCCGCGTACATCGTCACCGGCCGCGGCCCGGCACTAGCATCCTCGCTCGCCAGCGCA
>NC_137131.1:43633347-43650847 GCF_949319135.1 Squalius cephalus
TTGAATAGCATCTGTAATTCCTGCACACTGAATCTATAGGCCTATGTTCTACACATGAACTAACAAAACTCAATAACTGTTATTTGATAAATATGACTAGGCTAAAATAATATTATTGTATAAATAAATAATACTATAATATTATAGTAGGCCTAAAACAGTTAATATTTTCAGAATTATATGCTCATTGAGAAGCTAAAGTTAATTAGTGAAATTTAAGGTATTTTTAACATGTTGCAACCGTCCCTGGGTTGGGGTCAGTTGCAACATCTGGCTTCTCCCATTCAAATAAATTCTGTGAACGATATGTCATATGTATCTTTAAATGGTATGGGTAATTAGCAGACAGATGCAAGTTTAATATATACAAATTTGGTTGGTCTAGTCCAAATAGTCTCTGAGTAACTGAGAGAAATGCAAAAAGTGTTGCAACCGTCCCCGCTCTCCCCTAGTTCTTAAAAGTGATTTCTTTAAAGCAAATATCTCCCTTTGCTTTGAACTTTGAGCGCTGTAACTTTGCAGATGTTGTTTATGCTCAAACAGCAACATTACACACTAACTAAAGTTAGAAAAATTAAATCATAATCAACCACCACTTTAATGCTGCATCATGACTTTTACTGTATCGCACATTGACTGAAGGAAAGGAAAGTGTTCTGTCAGGCGCTTCACACTGTATATAGAACATTTTAATTGATCATTTTATGGATTTAGTTCTTATTTAATTCATTTGATAAATGTTATAGAATAAACGTCTCATAAAAATACTTTATCACTAAAGAAAGTTTTGAAAAAAAGATGAACAAAAGAATTATGCAATTATTTAAAGGGGCAATATGTAAGACGTTTTATGTATTAAATGCTTTTTTATTGCCAATAGCCCCTTTCACACATACAGTCTTTACTGGTAAATTACGGGTAAGAGATCATGTGTGTGAACAGGACCTTTTCAAAAATAAGTGAAGTTGTAACATTACTAGTAAATGACTGGTATGATGCTGTGTGTGAACGTGCGTGTTAAGATCACTTCCGATGACATATAACAGGATTTCCCAGTGTTTTGGTGCTGATGTGTGAACGGCCTCTTACCGGTAAAAAGCCAGACCGCCGTTGCTTGTGTGAACGGAATATTTTTGTGTATTTACCGGTAAAGTCATTCTGGCAATTTTACGGTAATTTACCGGGATAGCTGTGAAAGAGGCTAATGTGTGAACAGCTGGTATCGAAACTTTAAAAAATAGACTTTTTATCTTTAAAACCCTGTAGACTGATTTTTATGTGAAGGACTCAGGATGTTTTTCCCGGGAAAATCAAAAGGATGTGACGGTTACGGTCCTGAGAGCTTCTCTTGACACATGATATTAATAAATGCTTATACAATGTTCAGGATGAAGCCGAAAGAGTGATTCATGTGTCATGCAAAGAAAAGGGATTCATTCTAAAGTCTACAGTCTCAAATATACTTTATAATAAACTATCATAGTGTGATATTAAAGGGATGGTTCGGAGTAAAATCAACCTAGGGTCCTTTGCACCATGACCTCGAGCCAAACACCCCCCAGAAGCCTTTTCCCTTGGTTGAACATTATTAAAGTTAGAGCTTATTTAGAGATATCAGCCGGATGGGTTAGTGCAGGCGCTAACGGATCCAATGATGTATCTACTAAATTACCGCACTAATAATGCCGAGAATGGACCAATCTTCTACAGTTGTACAAATAGGTTCTGTACTCATAAAACGAGGCATTGGAAAGTTTGTAAGTCTGATTTAAATAACACTTGCCTGACGGCTAATGCTACCGCTAACCCGGACACTGACGTCACTTCAGGGGTTTGGGAAAAGCACGTAAAAGTCCTGGCAGAAAGCGATGCATAAGGATGTAGTGTAACGACGAATTATTATTTTTTCCGAAGTGTTGACAACTTAGTGTTAACTAATAATTGTTGCAAACTGGTACTACCAACAAAATATTAGTGCATTCCTGGAACTGGGCGTCGTTACACTACATCCTTATGCATCGCTTTCTGCCAGGACTTTTACAGGCTTTTCCCAAATCACTGTCCGGGTTAGCGGTAGCATGAGCCGTCAGGCAAGTGTTATTTAAATTAACTCCTGATACTTTATGTAAGGGTTAATGCCCTTCGAGATGTCCATTGTCAGGTATTAATGTACGACGGCGAGGCGTGAACTGTCTGACGCGCAGTGGAGTCCATTAATACCTGACAATGGACACCTCGAAGGGCATTAACCCGCTTATACCATGGTCACTTGCCAAATAACACATTTTTAAAACATTAGTTTATATTTTAATTAGTTTTACAATCGAAATCTAAAGTTTTTACAAACAATAACTTGGTTTCCCTGGTTACGCCTGATGGTTTATTTACTAGGTGTCCTCTATCACTTTTTAATGGACACCCTGCAGCCAATCAGAATCGAGTATTTACCCAGACCATGGTATAAACTTATTATACTATATACTTATACTTTGCTCTACTGCAAACAAAATCTACCTTTGGGTACAAATAAAGTAACTTGAACTTGATGTACTTACAAACTTTGTTTCAAAAACATTTGTCATTATTTTACTTCCATAGACTTTCAAACTTCATATTTTTTTAACTGTATGTGAAATGCATGAACAGGCGACAATGTTTCTCAGTTCTCTTAAAAAATATTTAATGTCAAATAAGAAAAAATATAACTTAGTAGCAAAATGAGGTTTTAAAAAAGCTTGTAAAAACAGCATGTCAAACATTTACACTGTACAAATTAATCTATACAAACAAATCTTAAATGCTTTTGTGTTACAAGATGCTTACAGTTCAACATTCAAATAAGAGCATTTCTGTTGAAGTGGAATATTTACAGTGAGCCTCCTCATATCGCTGTGAAGAGTTTGTATATTTTACAGTACCAGAATCTGCAGACACACTGTATATGGTTTTATATCAGGACTGGGGCATTTGCTGATGAGTGCAGTCTGCAGAAACCTGTGTTTGAAGCCTTTGCACTGCAGATCTCAATGATAAAGCTTGATGAACTGATAAAGCATGACTGTATATCATAAAACACAAAATGCAAGACTGCTGCTGGGGTGTGAGGTCCGTATCTCGGTGCTCTTTGGATGTGAGACATTTCTACCTTCAAAAAACATATGAAGCCAAGGCACTCGAGAATTTAGAAAAATTCATGGCCATGAATAAATAAAGGCTTTTATATATATTTTTTTAAACTCTCATATGTTTTTAGAAGTAGGTCTGCATATTTTTGCACATGTAATTGTGACGAACTCAATTCAAATGTAAAAGGGCATGCGGTCCAATGCTGAAATGCTGGAAAACACCAGCGTAGAGAGACCGCTCTGTGCCCACAGCAGCTTCAGTGGGTTACACAGCGCAAGCAGAGGGGGATTTCGCCAACGTCTGATTGTTGTGTTTGAAATGCTCAGTTTCTTTCCAGCTGTGGTTTGTGACTGTGATTTATTATGTGTCTTTAATTCAGTTTGGTTCGTCATGATTCAGTCCAGAGCCTGAATGTGCTTAGACTTGTATGTGTATCAGAGTCAGAGTCCTCAGGATCGTTTATTCAGCACTGAAGATGTCATGGCCAAGAACACGTTTTACTCTTGTCTGTCTTCACGCCTTGTCTTGTTAGGACACAGCAGGCTTGCACAGACCGATCGGTGAATGACATCAAGGTTCCGCGCTGGTTCAAGTCGAACAAGCCTACTGTGTCCTAATACAGTGGTTCTCAACTCCAGTCCTCGGGACCCACTGCTCTGCACATTTTTGTATGTCTCTCTTATCTGACACACTCAGTTCAGTTCATGGAGTCTCTCCTAATGAGCTGATGATCTGGTTCAGGTGTGTTAAATAAGGGAGACATACAAAATGTGCAGAGCAGCGGGTCCCGAGGACTGGAATTGAGAACCACTGTCCTAATAAGACAAGGCGTGACAAGATTCCAGCCAATCAGAACAGCATGTGGGCGGAGTCTCTGCAAATGCACTGCACTCGCAACCAAATCACTTCAAAATCACAGTACACTACATTTGCAACGAAATGCATAAGTACATCATATTCATAAATATTACACAATTTTAACATTAATAAAAAATACATACTGAGTGACAAACAGTCTTTGCCATAACACTCTCTTGTTTGTTCACATTGAGTTCAGTTCGAACGTTCTTTAACTTTCAAGATCAGAGGTGGATTATCCATTGTCGCTTTCAACACGGCTATAAAGGTCATGCAAAATGATATTCAAACTCACGTTAGATGCTTTTAACATTAAATGAAGCATATAATTACCACCTGAGATCATCATTGTCATACTTTGTTGTTCCAGCCGCAATGTCGGCATTTCTAAAATAGAATTGTCACATATCGTCACTGTGGCTGATTAGGAAAACACTCTGATTGACATGGAAGAGATGCCTTTTATCACACGTTAGGCTTAGGACACGGCGTTAGGCGATGACGGATAACTTGAGCTTCGGGTAGTTGGATTTGACATTTACGGTTGTGGCATTTCCCGATGAAACGGTCGTCTCCCCCCCCTGGCGGTTTGCCTCAGTCTTGGTGAAGCTAATCTTAATGCCGATATTCCTCAATTGCCCGTCTTTGGTGGTCAGACAGCGTTTGAAGAGCAGCTTCAGGATGGCCCGTCGTATGTCTCTGCTAGTCAACGTGTAAATGATAGGGTTAATGAAGGAGTTAATCATGGCCACGCCCAAGAAGTAGTCAGCTTTGAGTAGCACCAGACACTCTTCGGTACACATGAAGTCTATCAGGAGAAGCACAAACAGAGGCATCCAGCACAGAATAAACACTCCCACTACAATGGTGACCGTCTTTAGCAACGCCATGTATTTCCGCGAGCGAAGCCCGTAGGCTTTTTGCGGCACGTAGCTCGGGTTCTGCGTGTTGGACTTTACGAAGTGAAAGATGCGAACGTACAGGGCGACGATGGCCAAAAGGACGCCCATGAACACAAGCACGCTGAAGAAGATGTAGTTTTTAGCGTAGAGCGGAAGCACGGTTGAGCACGAGTCCAGGTCACCCAAACAGTTCCATCCCATAATTGGAAGGAGGCCTAGCAACACCGATAGCACCCAGCTAACTCCGATCAGAGCGAACATGCGCTTGCGCTTGGCACGATAATAAGGCTTCGTGTTTAGCATAGTGAAGTAGCGTTCGATGGCGATAGCCAGCAAGCTGATCATAGACGCCGCTAGTGTGATAAACACACCGCCTTCTCTTATAAACCAGAGAAGTGGCGTCAGACTCAGCGTTTTTGGCCCGGACAGCACGATATTTAGCATGTAAGTGAATCCGGCTAGCAGGTCTGAGAGCGTCAGGTTTCCCAGCAGATAATACATGGGCATGTGGAACTTCTTGTTTTTCCAGATGGCCATGAGGACGATGATGTTCTCCACAACGATGATGAAGCAGATGAAGAGGAAGGCGATGGCTTCCGGTTCGAGTCTGTCTTTGTAACGGGCCAGATTCAGTTTTCCCGTGTGGTTATAGTGGCACCGGAGGACTTCATTGCTGTGGTAGCTGCTGTAGGTGCTGGCGAAAGCGCATGAGGACGAGTTGGACGCACCCATGGGTCACCAGAAGTCACAAAACGTCTTATAGCTGTCAGTCTTCCTCAGCTCATCACATTCATCATTGCAGGGTCAAGAAGAGTTGAGAAGAGTTGAGTTTTACACAGGCAGGTTGTGCTGTTGAACACTGAGCGACCTTTAGTTGGTGCAGGAGAGCAGATCTGCTTCATCTGGGCCCATCACTTCAGACCTGAAAACACAAGAGCATGAAACATCATCAGCTTACTAAACAAAGTGATCAGAAACCAAGCAAACACCTCACCGGCAGCGACTGCTGTCTGGCCATCCAAACCTCAAGGCCTGGCTTCACAGATAGGGATTAGATTAAGCCAGGATTAGTTTAATTAGATCATTTTAGTGGCTTTTTTAAAATGTGCCTTAGAAAAAAAAAGCATTACTGGTGTGGATCTTGTGACAAAACAATGGCACTGACAGTGGCTTTCAGTGAAAACAGCTCAAACATGTGAAGAGGAGATCAAACAGCTTGATTCCCAATCTATTTTCTTTCTACTAAACCATTTTTCATTTAATCATTTACTGTTTTTCCTACATCACCCCTTTTTATACCATGATTTGCTTCTCTTGTATGTATATGCATGACTATTTCCAGCTCTTCTTCATGTAACTGAATTGACCTTTGCCTATTTTTGTTGTTGTTGTTGTTTTTGGGTGTTATATTGTTTGTTTGTTTTTTTTAGTTTTTTTTAGGAATATTATGTATAAGACATTAACTATTATTCAATTAAATTATAATATTGTTGTAATATGCTGCCATAATTTTTTACATCTCAATAAATAAAAAGTGTTCAAAAAAACAGCTCAAACATGCATTTTAGTCCGGGACTATCTTAAGCCTTGTCTGTGAAACCGGGGGTGAATGACTTTAAGTCTTCTGAGTAACTTCTCTAAATTAAGATTAGAGAAATTAATTTGAGCCAGTCTGATTCATTTCATGCCCAGAAATCTTTAGTCTGTTCTAGTTGTTCAGTTTCAGATGTGTGAGGAACTCTGGGGCTCCGTTCGGACACATGTTAACGATTAACTGTGTCACGTCACATTAGAGAACTGCGTATGTAAAAGATTGATGCTTGTTTGGCGCAGGAAAACAACTCAACTGATCGTAAGTTCTTCCATTTAAATGAAAAAGCTCTTGCAAAGTCTGTAGATTTATATCAGGACGCATCAAATTAAAGACAATCAGTCCACTGAAATATCCGGTTATATTTGATTCAGTAACACTTTACAATAAGGTTAATGAGTTACACTTTATTTGATGGTCCACTTTATACACTGTAAAAAAGTTGGTGCCTTAAGTTTTTAAGTGCAATCAACTTTTTAAGTCATTTATTACATTAAACTGACTTAAAAAAAGAGTTGAATCTTATTTTAAAAAGTTGATAATTGCTTAACTTATTTTGATGAGTTAAAGCCATGTAAAAACATGTTGTCATAACTTATTGAGCATATCATTTTTTACAGTGCAGACATTCTACTAACTATAAGTAACTATACATGCTCTCGTTAGTAGTAGACTGATAGGGTTCGGGTTAGTAAGTTGGCATAGTTGCAAAGTGGACCATCGAAATAAAGTGTTACCAATATAACAGTAACAATGAGCAATACATTTGTTACAGTATTTATTCATCTTAAATGTTTGTTAATAAAATATACAACTGTTCATTGTTAGTTAACATCAGCTCAGGTCCATCAAATAATATTTACAGATACTTTAAAATTGTATATATATATATATATATATATATATATATATATATATTAGTAAATGTTGAAAATAACATGATCCAAGATTAATATATTCTTTAGAAGTCATTTTTGCTCATGTTTACTGATGTTATCAAATGGAACCTTATTTTTAAACTTTCACTTTCCACAGATTTTATCAAAGAGACACTAAAATAATTTAAATGTTAAAAGTAAATAAATAAATGTTTTACATTTTAGATTGTTGGATGTCAGATGTCTTTGGCTCTTAGAAAAAGCTTTTCATGGATATATGGTAGTTATTAATCAGAAGCACATACAGAGCATCTGCCTCTCAAAATAGTGTAGCAATGTTATTCATATAGTCCTGGTCACATAAAACAATGAAATAATACACAAACTGGAATGAATAATTCCAGGCAGAAACTCTCTCTCTCACACACACACACACACGTGCGCGCACAACTTGCACTTATTCATATTCTCCCACAGAGTTCCTGACCCCCATTATTCATAGTAATTATTTGTCAGAAAGGCTAGAAATTGCTTACCGTTTCTAGATGTGTGATAGTGAAGCTTCTGCTGTGGCATGAAGAACTACAGTGGCAGAGAGAAACACGACTCAACACGAAACTAGAGGAGCTGCACACACACACACACACACACACACACGCTCTCTCACTCCTTCAGAGTCAGACTTCAGTGGTTGATGAGGGTTTAGCACTTTTTATGTTTGTTGGTTTCCGTGAGTCATAATATAACTCTGACATGGATGTTTCTGTAGGAGTAGCCTAACAATAATGTCCACTGATAAACGCGTCAATTCGCTCAAAATGCGCTAATCAGCCTCAGCGATATAGGCTAACCGATAATGACACCGATCGTTCCATATAAGAACCTTTAACATTCCATTCCACAAAAGGCTCTTTATTAGTGCAAAAATGTTTCCAAAAATGGTTCTTCCATGGCATTCCTCCGAAAACCCTCTTTTAAGCTTTAATTTTGAGACTTTAGCCGTGTATCTGAAAGGCTGGCCGCTGAGACTCGACTGAGCCGAATGAAGGTTCAGTGGAATGAAATGATCGTTGGATCAGACTCGAGTTTAGACTTGTCTTCTCGTGTTCTGCCTCAGGTATCAGAGTTACTGTTCATCTCTGAGCTTCCTGTTCACACACCTGCGCATTTTATTTGTGTGTTTGAACTGTGTCAGTGTCGTGAGGGAACCTCCCGTGACACACATCAGGACTAGGGCATGCATGAGAACCCCTCGGATAAAACACACACACACACACACACACACACACACACCGAGCACCTGTGTTTATCTGGCAGACGTTGGGCAAAAAGAGATAATCTCTGAACTGGTTTGAATGTGAAAACAATTATTTATTATTATGTCCACGAAGATAAATTAGCCTATCCTGAACGGCAAATGCTTTATTCATAACGAACTCACTTTTTTAACGAAGTCTGCAATGAAAGTTGCGAAAAATGTAGAAGATAATTCTATTGATGTAACATAGGCTATGAATCTGTAGCCTATTTGGTGTCTTGTGAATGTTTTTTTTTTTTTTTTTTCGTGTATCTTTGGAGCTTTTGTCTTTGATGCCTGTTTTTTTTTTTTTTTTTGTAATGTTGTTTACAAGTAAAAAAAAAAAAAAAGAAAAAAAAAAAGATAATCTGATCCGGTTTCTGTCTGGCCAGATCCTGCAGAACGTCTTCAGTTAAACTGGTTTAAATATGCCGTATTCACTGGTGTATCGGATGATGAAATATAAGCAAACATGTTTGTTTGTTTATTTGTTTTTAGCAAGAATGTTCAGAGTTTTGTTTAAAGGTCATATGCATCCACTGATGGTTAGATGCAGAGCCGTTGAATATGAGAGTTGCGACCGTCTATGGTTGCGACACTGAGATCTCGCCTCCACGCGGTCACGTGGTTCATGAAGCTCTACTACATAGTTTCAAACAAATCCGCGTTGCCGATGATTGTATGCGGGGCAGACAGCAGCAGCTAGGCTGTATTTGCAGAAAATATCGGTAAATATTGACGCATAATGTACATTGATTATTACGTTTACACTTAAATGACTTGCATATGATAACATTTTTTTTCTGGGGAGTAGGCTAGCAGAAACACAGCATTAATACGTTTTTGTGTTTAATTTGGGAGGGAAATGTGTGCTCCCATAATGTAGAATACAGTTACAGCAACGACCATTTGCAGCAGATTTCTGTAAATATATGATGGCATTGACGTTAACAGTGTGGTCAGCTGAAATGAAACTGGAGATATGGTTACTGAGTGGAATAACTATGTTCATAACATTAACGTGATTCATTTCAGTACATTCATGAAGCCTACAAATACTGTACACAGTAGCCTACATCGTATGCATGTATGTGTGTGTGTTGTGATGGTTTGAAAGGACGTAGAGGTACATTAGCCATACTAAAATGAATCCTTTAACAGTTAATATTATGGATCGTATTTAGGAACACACACACACACACACACACACACACACACACACACACACACACACACACACACACACGTGTATATGTATGTATGTATGTAAATATATAGGCCTACATGCATACTCTATCAGCCAAAAGCTGTGGATCAGTAAGATTTTTAATGTTTTTAAAAGAAGTCATCTCTTCTGCTCACAAAGGCTGCATTTATTTGATTAAAAATACTTTTTTTTATGACAATTTATATAGTTTGTATTTTAATATATTTTAAAATGTAATTTATTCCTGTGATCAAACCTGAATTTCCAGCATCATTACTCCAGTCTTCAGTGTCACATGATCCTTCAGAAATCACTCTAATATGATGATTTGATGCTCAAAAAACATTCATTATTATTATCAATGTTGATAACAGTTGTGTACAATTTTTTTTTCAGGATTCTTTGATGAATAGAAAGTTCAAAAGAACAGTGTTTATTTGAAATAGGATCTTTTGTAACATTATAAATGTCTTTACTGTCACTTTGATCAATTTAATTAATCCTTGATGCATAAAAGTATTGATTTATTTAATTTATTTCCCCCCAAAAATAAAATAGAAATTCCTACTGACCCTTTTGAAAGGTAGTGTTTAATGTTACAAAAGCTTTCCATTTCAGATAAATGTTGTTCTTTTGAACTTTCAATGCATCAAATAATCCTGAAATAAAAATGTAAAAAACTTTTTTTTCAACATTGATAATAATTAGATATGTTTCCTGAGCATCAAATCATCATATTAGAGTGATTTCTGAAGGATCATGTGACACTGAAGACTGGAGTAATGATGCTGAAAATCCAGCTTTGATCACAGTAATAAATTCCACTTTACTGTATACAGTATATATATTCACATTGAAACAGCTGTTTTAAATTGTAATAATTTTTTCACAATATTACTGTTTTTTTATTTTTTTAAATCAAATAAATGCAACTTTGGTGAGCAGAAGAGACTTCTTTTAAAAACATAAAAAATCTTACGATCCAAAACTTGGTAGTATATACCGGTATACACACACACACACACACACACACACACACACACACACACACACACACACACACACATTGTTCTTGAAACTTTTATGTCAATAAAGTCCTTTGATTTGAATACATTTTTGTGGGTGTTTAATTTTGGAGGGAAGGGGGACTAATCCCATGAGGTATAATACATTTACAGTATTTACTGTATATATTTTTCTTGTGCTTCTATGGTCATAATTACTAACATCCTAATGAACCAGCACAACAAGTGAATATCAATTGAAGCTGCTCAGTTTAAGTCAAGAAAGAAGTTTGGTCAACAGTATAAAATATACAAGGCAACTGATTGCATTCAACAAAACATTTAGTTATATATTATATCTAGGCAGAGGGTAGGCAAGTTTTCCTTGAATTTTCTGTCTTCAAAGAAACTCGTTCGACTTCCTACAGGGAGAGAAAGATGGCAGAAAGCAGGCCAGAAGAGGAATACAAGAGTTCACAATAGCCATTACATTCTGCCACTGACGCTGTAGGATGATCTGGAGACCTGGTGGTGAATCGAGAATCAGTCAACATTAATAACACAAGCATTCAAACTCCACACCATAAGAAATGCTCCTCTGCCAGGAGACCGGGTCCTGAAAAAAGCCTGTTGCTGTTGGAAAGAACTGGTGGTGGTAAAGAAAGAGGAAACGGTGTTAAAGTTAATACACTGAAGGACAGATTAAATACACATTGAAAGCCTAGTTTCCTAAACATTTTCATGAGGTTGAGATTACAGAAGTGAGAGTACACACCTACATTTGTCATGATTTCTGTTATTTTGACTCTGTACTCCTGTACATAATTTGAAATTAAATGAGAACACACACACACACATATATATATTCAAACAAACCACTACTGTAATTCAAATTGTTATTCTTACACAACAACATTATGGAAGAAGCTGGATGATTATCCAACAAATTATGCAAATTAGGGAAAATCTAATTTTATATTTTTATTGCAGTATGATACCGTATACAAATCTCAGCCATAAATTCTGCTTTTCTATAATGTTCAGGATTTTTTATACTGTCATAGAGGTGTACATTAATTTACATGTTTTAGTATTGAGGTCTTCTTTGTGAGGGTGCTGCTGCTGCTACTTATTTGCTTTATATCCAGATGCATTTCTAATATTCTGACCACCTCATGTATGTAAATAGGGTTGACAAAAAAACTCTGAATACAAGGACGGCTAATGCGTTCAGATGTCAAAAATACAGTAATTTCGTCCACTTACTAGCGAGTGTATTTCGGAAATACTGAAAATGAATGGGGTTCAGTGCTGGAACTATCAGTGTTTGAAACTGTCAGTGTTTGGCACTGTCAGTGTTTGGAACTATCAGTGTTTGAAACTATCAGTGTTTGGAACTGTCGGTGTTTGGAACTGTCGGTGTTTGGAACTATCAGTGTTTGGAACTATCAGTGTTTGGAACTGTCGGTGTTTGGAACTATCAGTGTTTGGAACTGTCGGTGTTTGGAACTATCAGTGTTTGGAACTATCAGTGTTTGGAACTGTCGGTGTTTGGAACTATCAGTGTTTGGAACTATCAGTGTTTGGAACTGTCGGTGTTTGGAACTATCAGTGTTTGGAACTATCAGTGTTTGGAACTGTCGGTGTTTGGAACTATCGGTGTTTGGCACTGTCTGTGTTTGGAACTATCAGTGTTTGGAACTATCGGTGTTTGGAACTGTCGGTGTTTGGAACTGTCGGTGTTTGGAACTATCAGTGTTTGGAACTATCAGTGTTTGGAACTATCAGTGTTTGGAACTATCAGTGTTTGGAACTGTCGGTGTTTGGAACTATCAGTGTTTGGAACTGTCGGTGTTTGGAACTGTCGGTGTTTGGAACTATCAGTGTTTGGAACTATCAGTGTTTGGAACTATCAGTGTTTGGAACTGTCGGTGTTTGGAACTATCAGTGTTTGGAACTGTCGGTGTTTGGAACTATCAGTGTTTGAAACTATCAGTGTTTGGAACTATCAGTGTTTGGAACTGTCGGTGTTTGGAACTGTCGGTGTTTGGAACTATCAGTGTTTGGAACTATCGGCTGCTCTACGACGCGCGTTACTTCCGCATTCCAAAGTTCCCATGGCAGTCTATGGTAGTGTCGTAACTCTGTTTTTCAACGGCTCTGGTTAGATGCGACTGATAAAGAGTTCAGAGGTCAGACAGGGAGTCCAGTTTGACCTTTGAGGTCACATTGTGTACAGTTAAACAGTGCAACATGGAAAAAATGCATAATGCATAAAAAAGTACAAGATATCTTTAATTAAAGAAATTACATTAGATTTAAATGCAGGACCAACTAGAAAATACTTTTCTTTCTTGTAAATGCATTGGCTCTGCTGTGGTTGCAGAGCTTCATTTATATATTGTGGTAAACGAGGAGGTTGTTTCCTGTAATTCTGCAGTTGTTGGCATAACCACAACCCGTCCTCTCCCCGAGGTGTGGCAAGTCCATGCCAGACCTTATAAATAAAACAAGCACAAAATAAGTTTTTAAAATAAATTGTGTTTTTTTAGAATGTTACAGTAATGAAATGAGTGGGATTTTTTTATCCAACACTTTTATCGCTTTCTTATACAGTGATTCTATTAACTTAAGTGTTGAGTAGAATCCAAGGTAACCCCAGGATACGTAAACTCTTTAATATTTTCAAGCTCCTTCCCTCTCTTGAATGTTTCATCTCTACTAATTGTTTAGCAAACATCCTACACCGTTTTTTTTTTTGTATTCAATAATAAATCTGATTTGGTAAGCCAATCCTGAACATTTGTCATAGTAGAAGTCAAAATAATCAAAGCTTCTTTAAAATTATTTGCATGGGTAAAAATCATCTGCATAGATCTGAACATTAACATGCTCCAGGAAAAGCATTATATAAAGTGAAAATAAAATTGGTCCCAAGACGAAGCCTTGTGGAACCCATTGGGTCAAGTGAGGTAAGAAGAATTATATCCGTCAAAACACACACATAGTTATTTGAAAGATGATAATGACTGTCTAAAGGTCATGTGCATCACTGATGGTTAAATGCCAGCGAATAAAGGGCATCCAGTTTGACCTTTGAGGTCAGTTAAACAGGGCAACATGAGAATAATGCAAAATTCAGAAATGAAAAAACAAGATATCTTTCATAAAAGAAATGACATTACACTGTAAAAAATTTGCTGTAGTTTTTGCAGCTGTTTGCCAGTAACTTACTGTAGATTTAAATTTATGTTATTTACTGGCAACAGTTTGTTCAAAGTTAAATGAACATTAAACATTAACAAGTCTTTGTCTTTAAAGAATAAAATTATAAAATAACAATCTAATGCAAAGCATTCTGGGAACCAGAAATCTTCATCAACCTTTTTCTGTTTTTTTCCTTCAGATTTTGGTTCCCAGAATGCTTTGCATGAGGATGTTATTTTAGTTTTATTCTGTAAAGATAAAGACTTGTTAATGTTTAATGTTCATTTAATTTTGAACAAATTGTTGCCAGTAAATAACATCAATTTAAATCTACAGTAAGTTACTGGCAAGTAGCTGCCAGTAATACTGTAATTTCTACAGATTTTTCTAACAGTGTAGATTTGAAAGGAGAAGGACCTACTAGAAAATACTTTCTTTTTTCTTTCTTGTAAATGCATTGGCTCTGCTGTGGTTGCATAGCTTAATTAATATATTGCGGTAAACGAGGAGGTTGTTTCCTGTAATTCTGCATGCTGGGCTGCGCGTCTCAGAATCTGATGATTTTACTCATTCAGACGATAATAAAGGTTTCTGTTTGCTCTTAATACACCCTTGAATGCTGTGTGTGCACGTTTATGTGTGTGAGTGGGAAGTTGGTTTATGATGGTTCAGTGTAGCAACATGAGTTGCTTGTTTAGTGTGTTCTTCATCCCTCTTCCTCCGAGCAGCTGTAAAACGCATGTATGATATTCTCATTTCAAACATATTTGATGAATCTCCCGCAATTTGTTGCTTGTTCCCTTTGTCTTTGTTATGTGAACTTTAAGGGAACAATCCATTTCCATCATTTAACATTATGTGAATGTTACTTTTGTATGTTCTCTAAATGTTCCGAAACAAGTAGTAACATTTAGAAAACGTCCAACTAAAACGTTTCCGAAAAAACGTTTAATAAGCGATGTATAAATAATGTTTTGTGCTAATGTTTTGAGAACATTAATAAAGAGCAGAGAACTTTGAATGAACGTTCTATTAACGTCACTGGAAGAACTTTTGTTCCATCCCTGGTAACTTGGGTGTTTGTTTTGACCTTTAGTTCAGAAGAGTTTCATTCGTCTGTGAATCTGTGTGTCTAAACGAACGCAACGCGATTCTGCTTGTGTGTCTGTATAAAACCTCAACACAAGAAACCTGAAAGCATGAAAGTCATGTGAGCAGACATGCCAGCGCTCACACACTCGCCAGCGCTCACACACTGGTCTGCTTATCTGTCTGTCGGATTGTTGTAGTATCTGAACATCTCTTCTCTTTCTTTCTGTTTAGGTTGTTTTAAGGTTTATGAGACTAAACAAACCCACCGTCTTCCTGCTCTCTGTCTGAACACAAGCAAAACAAACATGAAAACACACACACACACACACACACACACACACACACACACACACACGTCTGGTTCACTATCTTTGTGGGGACTCTCCATAGACTTAATGGTTTTTATACTGTACAAACTGTATATTCTATCTCCTTACACTAACCCTAACCCTAAACCTACCCATCACACACACACACACACACACACACACACACACACACACACACACTAACCCAACCCCTAAACCTACCCATCACACACACACACACACACACACACACACACACACACTAACCCAACCCCTAAACCTACCCATGACAGAAAACTTTCTGCATTTTTACATTATCAAAAAAATATAATTTAGTATGTTTCCAATCTTTTGATGGTTGATTCCTCAACTAAAGACACTTTAATATGAATCTCCGCTAAAACACACTTTCACACTTTCTTCTTTCATTCGTCCAGCGCTGGACAGACGATCACTCTGACATGAAGAACTTCATCGCATCTCAAACTGATTGATAACATTCTATAAACTTCATTGCTAAGATAAGCAATATTAGACAAGGAAAAAGATAGCTGTTTTTCCGAATATCAGCACGATTGCAAAAGTGACACTGATTTTATACAACTCAAAATCAAGAAGATAATATTAAACGAGTTACATTTTATACACAGTGTTGTCTGTCTCTGTATTGCCATCGAAAATTGCCCATCCATAAAATAATCGGTCACTGGCTTCTTTCCTTAATGAATCAAATGATTCAAGAGTCAATGTGACAATACGATTTCTCTATAATAGAACAAAAACTTTTTTTTTTTTCTGTTCACCTACAGGACAATCCCACTCAATACAAACACGTGTGTGTGTGTTTGTGTGAGTGTGTGTGTGTGTGTGTGTGTGTGTGTGTGTGTGTGTGTGTGTGTGTGTGTGTGAGAGAGAGAGACTGCAGACAGTGATGTCATGCTGCATTCACACATTCACTGAGCTTTGGTGATTCACACACACATAATTACAGGCTGAATGTCTCTTCGATAACGTGTGTGTCTGTCTGATTGTCTCACACTTGTTTGTCTGTGGATCACACAGAGAGAGAGAGATGATAAATGTAGGGGTTTGCTTAATAAAATGAACATTAATATAAATTTGTCATTTGAGGCATGACATAAAAGTGATTTACATATTAAAATGTAATGTAATGTTGTAATTTATATGTCGCTGTTTATGATTATTCAGTAGTTAACAGTAGTTTTCATTAAAGTCGGCATGAAACGTTTTTAAAATTTTAATGGCATGTTTACTGGCGTGAGGGCGGGGCAACCTGTCACTCACATGAGATCAGCCAATAGCAAATCACAACCATCCAATCATTTCCCCACAGACACAATCAAGCCCCGCCCACATTTATTCTTGTTCCAGAAGCGCTTCACTCGGATATACGGGAAGAAAAGACGAGCGCAACTTCTAGAGAAGACTATTCATACTGACTTTTGATGAGGTTCAAAATGGTTCCTTTAATCCATCATCCTGTGCAAATGGATTTTTAATGGCAATCAGTTTTTTATTATATATTTTTTATTGTGGTTTTGTAATTTCAGGGAAGAAAGAAATAATAACACAGGCATAATTCAAATGCACACTCACACAAAGCTCAGTTTCGGGCCTGTCCCTTCTCCCTGATGTAGGCGTTACTGCCCTAGAAAAGCTGTACATGAATCGCTCACCCATGTAGAAAAATGATGCATTGTTGCCAGATATTCATTACAGAAAATCACCAGAATGTGCCAAAATAAATCAAATCAAATCAACAAAAAGTAAAGCAGAACTGTAGACTTTCAAGTTTCAATTTCAAACAATTTCATCGGTGTCATGTTCAACACATCTCAAATGATGTATCGTGTTTGATAATTACATTTTAAACATGTTTTGGAATAAAAAGGCAGACACTTTTGCTAAAGCATATAAACATATTCCCCCACACAAAGTACAGATTATCTGGCAACATGGATTAGAAACTAAATGTAATGTAAGAAGGATTAGAGAATGAATTTTATGTA
>NC_137131.1:43655847-43768347 GCF_949319135.1 Squalius cephalus
ATGATGCTAGCCAGGCTAACGCTGAGCGCTGTGCTGAAGTGTCTGTAAGTGTTTCTGACTGAGACATGAACGTGTGGTCGTGGTTTAACAGCCTCATCATGTCTCTGTCGACTGGCACGGGTTAAACCCGCATACAGAACTGAGAGCATCCGAAACACCAAATATGGTCCGTATGAAACAAGTGTGTGTGTGTGTGTGTGTGTGTGTGTGTGTGTGATGGCAAATAAAGTCTGTTGCTTTCGGTGAGAAATCGAAGATTTTTCCATGTAAAGGTCTGAGATGATGTGTGTCATCTGTGTGTGTGTGTGTGTGTGTGTGTGTGTGTGTGTGTGTGTGAGAGTGTGTGTCTGAGAGAGAGATTGTGAGTGAGTGAGTGAGTGAATGAGAGAGTGAGTGAGTGAATGAGAGAGTGAGTGAATGTGTGTGTGTGTGTGTGTGTGTTTGTGAGTGAGTGAGTGTCTGTGTGTGAGTGAGTGTGTGTGAGTGTGTGTGTGTGTGTGTGTGAGAGTGTGTCTGAGAGAGAGATTGTGAGTGAGTGAGTGAGTGAATGAGAGAGTGAGTGAGTGATGAGTGAGTGAGTGAATGTGTGTGAGTGTGTGTTTGTGAGTGAGTGAGTGTCTGTGTGTGAGTGAGTGTGTGTGAGTGTGTGTGTGTGTGTGTGTGTGTGTGTGTGAAAGTGACTGTTGAGTGTGTGTGTGTGTGTGTGCGTGTGTGAAAGTGTGTGTGTGTGTGTGTGTGTGTGTGTGTATGCGTGTGTGAAAGTGACTGTGAGTGAGTGTGTGTGTGTGTGACTCCCGTTTCACACATACTCTGTTTGCAGTGCGTTTGCGGTGCGTATTTTTTCCGTACCCATGTTAACAGGTTAGAGCTTTCACACTGCACGCGGATGCGGTCCGGCGATCCGTTCCGGTTGCGGTGTGTGTACACAGCAGTGCAGAGATCGTTTCCACTGCACGCGCTGAATTAAAGTGACCGTGCATGGTTCGTGGTCAAAATGAACACAGATTGACCAGATTGACATGAAAATGTAGTAATCTCACCATAAATGCATTTAATTAAATACTACTATTTTTCACAGTCATCTTTTTACTTTAAGACCGGGGTAAATCAAGGAAAACCAGGGCCGGAGTGGGGCCACTTGTCAGCCTGGGAGTTTCAGGCCAAGACCGGCCCACTTTCTCCATGGTGGAATTCCAAATTAGCACTTTCTCCAAATTGGATAAATTAAGCAACAGTTCAGCTCTTACTATTGTGTAGTTTGTATTAATACCGTGGTTCAACAAATAATGTAAAGGTTAAATAATAATTCACTTAGACTTTATAAGAAGCAATTGCGACTTTATATCACACAATTCTGACTTTATATCTTGCAATTCTGACTTTATAACACGCAATTCCGACTTTATTTCAGGCAATTCTGACTTTATAACACGCAATTGCGACTTTATTTCACACAATTCTGACTTTATATCTTGCAATTCTGACTTTATAACACGCAATTCCGACTTTATTTCAGGCAATTCTGACTTTATATCTTGCAATTCTGACTTTATATCACGCAATTCTGACTCTATATCTCTAAATTCTGACTTTATAACACGCAATTGCGACTTTATTTCACACAATTCTGACTTTATATCTTGCAATTTTGACTTTATAACACGCAATTGCGACTTTATTTCACACAATTCTGACTTTATATCACGCAATTCTGACTTTATATCACGCAATTCTGACTTTATAACACGCAATTGCGACTTTATTTCACACAATTCTGACTTTATATCTTGCAATTCTGACTTTATAACACGCAATTGCGACTTTATTTCAGGCAATTCTGACTTTATAACACGCAATTGCGACTTTATTTCACACAATTCTGACTTTATATCTTGCAATTCTGACTTTATAACACGCAATTGCGACTTTATTTCACACAATTCTGACTTTATATCTTGCAATTCTGACTTTATAACACGCAATTGCGACTTTATTTCAGGCAATTCTGACTTTATATCTTGCAATTCTGACTTTATAACACGCAATTGCGACTTTATTTCAGGCAATTCTGACTTCATATCTCTAAATTCTGACTTTATAACACGCAATTGCGACTTTATTTCACACAATTCTGACTTTATATCTTGCAATTCTGACTTTATAACACGCAATTCTGAGAAATAAAGTCAGAATTGCGAGATGTAAACTCGAAATTGTGAGATAAAAAGTCACAATTATCTTTTAAAATGTTTTATTCTGTGGCTGAAACAAGCTTCCATACCTCCTGGCCTCTTCTCCTCCCATCCTCCCTGACGCGGCCCACTGGGAATTCTCCCGATTCTCCCGATTACCCACCCCGGGCCTGAGGAAAACTACAATTTACTTCAACAAGGCGATATAATGAACAACACTCTCTCATTCTTGGAGGTGGAAAAACAAGTTCTTTGTGACATGCAAGATTTATTGTATAAATATTTAAATTGTGCAAAAGAAAGGGTATGAGTCTGCTGTTTTTGTCAAGTTTAAGTTTTAATTTAAAATGTATGCGATTTTGAGCAACTTAATATATAATTAGGCTATATAGAAGTAATGCACTGAATAATACTTTGTTTAAATTGTGTTTAAACGTGAATACGTCTATTAAAGAGTGTATATGTGTACAAAAGAATCGCAATGCTGACATAACTTTTTTTTTTTAAATAAAATTTGCTGATAACTTCTGGATTTGAAATACAAATAGTGAGTATGTGTTTATGGTACAGCCGCGGATCAGGTACACACTGCATATGTGAAAGCACTATAGCGCGCGCTGCTCCTGCACCGCACACACACCGCTACATGGAGTATGTGTGAAACGTGTGTGAGTGTGACTGTGATAGAGTGAGTAAGTGAATGAGAGAGAGTGTGTGTGTGTGTGTGTGTGTGTGTGTGTGTGTGTGTGTGTGTGTGTGTGTGTGTGTGAGAGAGAGAGAGAGAGAGAGAGAGTGACTGTGAGTGAATGAGTATGTGTGTGTGTGTGCGGAGTCTCTGCAGACGGACATCAGAGCTCGAGTTTCACACGTTACGCTGACAGACCGTCACGCTAATGCAGCTCACACACACTCCTGTGTGTTTTTACAGTGTGTGAATGACTATGTGTACATATGCACCAATAATGTGATTATTTCCAATAATCCGAGTGAGGAATTAATCGCAGTGAGATGTTTACACGACACTCCTGTTTGCACGCATACATTTATGATCATTCTCTAAAAATTGTGGTTATTTTTACCCCATTATTCACACACACACACACACACACACACACACACACACACACACACACACACACAGACACACAGACACACGCACACACACACACACACACACACACACACACACAGCACAAATGATGCACACACACACAGTCTGTGGGACTGGACATTGTTTTAATCTACTTATGTTGAATCCAAAACACATTTCTATTAATGTATTGATTTTTTGCACCTACAATCTCTTCATTTCTATGTTTTGACCGTCGATATACTGCATTATATCGTATCTCAGCCAGACAGACATGATGAAGGACCACCACCTTCAACTAAACCTTGCGAAGACAGAGCTACTCGTGATCCCGGCCAACCCAACACTTCATCACAACTTCCCCATTCAGCTCTCGTCATCCATAACTCCATCAAGGTCAGCCAAGAACCTTGGTGTGGTAATCGATGATCAATTGAACTTCACAGACTACATTACTAGAACTGCCCGGTCATGTAGATTTGCCTTGTACAACATTAGGAGGATCAGGCCCTTCCTATCAGAGCTACTCAACTCCTTGTCCAAGTGCTTGTTTTATCCAGACTTGACCATTGTAACGCTCTCCTGGCTGGTCTTCCAGCTTGTATACGGTCAGACCTCTGACACTGATCTTCACCGAGCCGAAGAGAGCACACGTCACTCCTCTGTCCTCTCCTCACTACACTGCACTGGTTGCCAGTTGCCGCTCGCATCAGATTCAAGTCACTGACGTTTGCCTACAGAACAACCACTGGTTCTGCTCCCCTTTTCCTAAACTCATTACTTCAGACTCACGTGCCATCCAGAAACTTGAGCTCTGCAAGCGAAAGACGTCTTGTGGTGCATCATCTCAAAGAGGCACTAAATCTCTTTCTCGGACCTTCACCAGGACTGTTCCACCTTCAAGAAACGGATGAAGATGCTTCGTTTTCGACAGCACTTGATCCAGTAATACTAACACTTTCTCTTCTATTCTATTTAAAAAATGAACATGTACTGCATTAGATTAAACTGAGAAGGGTCATATTGTTCTCCTACTGTTAGTTTCACTGCTTCTATTGTTCTCATTTGTAAGTCACTTTGGATAAAAGCATGTGCTAAATTAATAAATGTAAATGTAATTATATTCATTTCATGCAACGTTGTCAACATGAACTCAGTTTCTCCACAAAAATATGATTTTTACCTTTACGAATCTGTGCATGAAAACATCATCCGTGTTCGTCACAAACACATGCAAACTTCAGTCAGAGTGGAAGAGATGCCAAGTGTTTACATGCTGTTTATTGCATGTGCCACATATTTTTTATTATGATTATGGTTACTGCATTAACTTATGGCATCAAACTGATTAAAGTATTGTGTTTACATGAGGTAAAGTTTAATCACAAGTTTGCCTTATTCACTTTATGGACATTAATTAATAGCTGTAGAGTCTCACTCACTCTCTCTCTTTCACACATGCACTCTCACTCTCTCTCTCTCTCTCTCACACACACCCACACACACACTGCCAGTCTTTTGTGTCAACAGTCTCATTGCCGCTCTTGTGTTTTGTTTTGTTCTCTAGTTTCATGGTGTTTGACTTTTTGACTTTTTTTTTTAGGAGTTACTATCAGGGGTCAAAGGTCAGGAGTCCTGTGACAGCTCCAGTTTGATAAACACACCAGTTGTACATCTACACTGAAACCTGAGCCTCACCAACACCAATGCCAACAAATCAGCCCTGACACACACACACACACACACACACACACACACACACACACACACACACACCAGTTAATCAACTAGTTTAGTTAGGTCCAGTTGTTCTGAGCTACATTTACATTGACACCGTTTCTTTTAATTTTTAAATCATTCTGATTGATGAATCTGAACATAGTGTTTTCAAAACAATTTATGAGAAGAGTTCTTTCAACGGGACAGTTAATCATAATAACAAACTGATGATGAAAGTTTAAAACTGAAAGTTGCTATTTTTAAAGACTTTCATACTCATTTGGGAACTCACATCCATCTGTCAATCACTGACTGTGAAAATGCACATAATAAAATATGTCATTAGGAGCTATAAGGTTATTATAGTTTTGCATTTTTAAATGAGTGTTTATTTTAATATCATTTTTCAAAATTCCTATTAGTTTCATTAATGGTTTTGTTATTTTAGTTTGGTTTCTATTTTGTGAACACATTTCTATTGAGTTTTTATATAGTTTCAGTGTTAGTTAAACAGAACACTTCCAGTTAAAGACTAGTTTAATGTTTGCAGTTTACAGTTAACTCTTGTGCAAACCTCTTAATAATAAAAATAAAATAATTGTTTGAGATTAAACACAGAACCAAACAAATGCAGCATAAAAGTATAAAAGTAAAAATTATTCATTCAAACTCATTCATATTAAAGATGAAATCTTGTTAAACATGGTGCATTAGAAATGATTATTATGAGTATTCTTTTATGGTTATTTTTATGATTAATCCTTTCAAACATATTATTCTTGTGTTGATCCATTTATGCTTTTTATTATATCTTTTAATATTATATACTCATAGTTACTGTCACGTCTTGTTTTGGTCATGTCTCATGTCTTTGTCATGTGATTCCATGTTAGTCATGTGATCCTGCCATGAGTTCCCTTGTCTGATGTGTCATGTTGTCATTGGTTGATTGTCTTGATTATGTTCACAGGTGTCCCTTCTCTAGTCTTGTGTGTATTTAAGCCCTCATGTTTGCCATGTGTCTTTGTCAAGTGTTGTTTCACTGCTGTTGGTAAGTGCCATGTCCAATAGTTTTCAGCACATTTCATTTCAGCACTTGGGTTCTCTACAAACTTGCCTTAAAGGACAAGTTCGGTATTTTACACTTAAAGCCCTGTTTACAGATCGTTTCTGATGAAATAGAATGGTTGAGATAAAAATGTGGACACATGCTGCTGTCCCGAGAATTTTAGGTTTATTTCGCTTTCCCCCCCACCTACAGAATGGCAGCCTATGGGCACTGGAACAATCCTTCATAAAACGCATTAAACTTTCGATTACAAAGACGTGAAACTCACCGAGTGGTCAGGGGTGTTCACTGATATGCTCACACAAAAATCGCTGCAAAAGATGCTTTCCAACAGGTTTTATCGTAGTTTTTGTCCAACTCCATTGACTTGAATTGGATGGGCTGTGTGCAGTACGGTATTACTCCGCCGCTTCTTCTTCTGCTTCTTCTGTGTATTCAATTAAATGCCAGTGGTTTGCTTGCAATTGGCAAAGGTGCATTATCGCCACCAACTGGGCTGGAGTGTCTATTATTCAAGCTCTCAACGGAAGAATCTACGGGTGTGAGACGTTTGGAAAAATAGGTCCACAGTTTTACAACGAATGGTAAAACACCTGTTGGAAAGCATCTTTTGCAGCGATTTTTGTGTGAGCATATCAGTGAACACCCCTGACCACTCGGTGAGTTTCATGTCTTTGTAAACGAAAGTTTCATGCGTTTTATGAAGGATTGTTCCAGTGCCCATAGGCTGCCATTCTGTAGGTGGGGGGGAAAGCGAAATAAACCTAAAATTCTCGGGACAGCAGCATGTGACCAAATTTTAATCTTAACCGTTCTATTTCATCAGAAACGATCTGTAAACAGGGCTTTAAGTGTAAAATACCGAACTTGTCCTTTAAGTGGACTTACTTTACAGTTATACTCATATTCATGACAGTTAGTTTACTTTTAATCTGAAAATATGGGGTTTCCTATTTGTGGTCTAGACATGCTATTTGATTTTCTGTTTTCGGCTCTGTGTGGTATCTTGTCTAATATGTCTTATCTAATATATCTTGTTTATTAAGTTTCACATGAGATGGCTATCTTAGCTGGAATTAAAGTACAGCTGTATTTGCATTAACGTCAGACATTGGCCATCTGTGCCAGACGTGGGCAGTGGAATGGGGGAAAACACGCAAGGTCACGAAAGGCGTCTTAAGTTTAACAACTTGACCTTATTTAAACTTGATTGCCAGAACGTAGTGTCATGCGTGAGAAAAATTAGTTTTTCAGTAACTGTTGTTAGTTTACTTGAAATCTCTTATTTTATTTCAGTTTACGAAAATGCTTTTTGACCAATAGTTTTAGTCTTAGTTTCAGTTTTCGTTTACGAAAGCATCATATATTTGTGAAAGATAATTAATTCAACAAGTCAATGGCCAAGTGTGCAACTGAAGGGAACACTGATCACCACAATGGTGACCTCAACAACCTTTGTACATGTGCCATGAAATAAATAAAAGCTAAACTGGTTTGTAATACGTGAATATGGTTGTTTAATCATCCTCTGGTGAGATATTGATTTTATTTGCAGTTGATTTCCTCTAAGGCTGTAAGTCAGTTGTTGTGTTTCTGCTCTTCTCTTCTCTTTTCTGTTCTTGTGAACAACAACAACTCTTATCTTCAGTAATTCAGCTTGTTAACCACAGGTGTCGTCACTAACGCTGAGACATCACTTATAGTGTGAATTGACTTTATTTTCACTTACTTCACTAAACATACCTTACATGCTAGTGACCAGCAGTGAGTTCATGCTTAAAACAAGAACAAATGTCAGTGTAGTTAGAATTTTCTTACGTTTATTTTTCTGACCCCATTAGCAGATATTTTATCTTGTTTTAACTCACTTCATTTTGACACATTTTTCAGGAAAAAAATACTTAATAGCTTGACATTAATAATGTAATTTTGCATCTCAAGTAATTTATCTTGATTTAAAGGAACACAGCGACTTTTTGGGACTTGGGCTTATTCACCGTATCCCCCAGAGATAGATAAGTCCATACTATATATATATATATATATATTTTTTTTTTTACTGGAAAACAAGACATAAATACTGTAAGGAAATAGTTTTTTGCAGTGAGAGGAAGAATGTGTGTTGGATTGTGCATCTCATGATTTTTCTCTCACACATGTGGAACCTATGAAAGCTTATTTCTGTAATGGAAAAAACAACAACATTTGAACATATTGTGACATTTTTATCTCACAATTTCTGAAATGAAAACCAAAGGCCATATGACCCATTTGACCAGTGGATGCCCTCAGCAATTCTGTTACTTTCTATTTTTTTTTTCTACATATCCTGGCCTTAGTTATGGTTTACTTTGTCAATATTGACACCTTGTGGTTACTTTAAGAAGTACATCGCCTTTAATAATATATCAGCCATTTTGGATCTTAGAGCTCATGGTGGAGAGTATAGAGGTGCATCCACGTCCATCCTTCTTGTTTTGCTCTTGAAACGGAACAATCTGTAAGTTTAAAAGACTAATCTAAGCGGTAAAATATGATTACATGTATTCTGATATATATACATATGTTTGAGAACGATTTGCATGTGACATGTTAAATGTAGCGTGAAGCACATAATTGTGATGCTTGATTGTTCTTAACACAGCCATCTTCTAAGTTATGTAAGGGTGATTTATGTGCATCTTAAATAATGTTTTGATTTATGTGAACTGAATGTAACATTGTAAGAGATATATTTTTTTTAAATATCATTGTTTATTTGTGTTACAGTTTCACAAATTGGGCTTCAGTAAAGCAAGTTTGACCCTGACAACTGTCTACGACTTTTACTAAGCCTTTGTTTGGCTCGCTGCAAAAGCAAACATAAGCTGAAGGCAGAAGACTACACATTCTGTAAAGTAATGACTTTTAGATAGTATGTTGCCAAGAATGCACACATTCAACACTCAAACAAACATGTAGAATGGCTGAAACTGAATTATAAAAAAACCCAATAGATTTCATATGGTCTGCAGGTATTAAACATAAGTAATGCAGTTTTCATAAGTGTTAGTATTTTGAGAGTCATAGCGCTATGATTGACTGTGTTCATGTGTGATAGAAAACTAGTGCTAGTGTTTTGATAGTTAGTATATGAAGAAAAAGGTTTTTAGCATTTTGAAATGTAGAGATTGTATTTATTTAACAAAATGTGGTTTTGGCCAGAAAATTAACAATTTGGCTATGTACTGTAGGTGTGTTGCTGTGTTAAGTGTTTAGAAAAAGTTTTGATAAACGCTTGTTAGTAATTGTGAAAGACTGCAAGAGAACGTTTTTTTCTGATAAGTTTTCAGTTAGATACAATCGTTGCTTAGTTTGCAGTCTGAATTCACTTTACCTCAGAGCGTCCGTTAACTGAATGAATTGAGAATATAACCTGAAAATCCGATACCATCAGCAATTTTCATCCACGCAGGTGATTTCTGTTAATGAGTGTAAAACTGAATATTGCAGCACAGGGTGAAGTCAGTATATACATTAACAACGATTTGAGACAATGTAGGCCTACACTGTGTGTTCGAATTTTAAAGACGTGGCGCGGCGCTTCTCGTCTGGTGTGCGACTGCGACCCCCTTTAGACATACGGAAATATAGTAGGCTAATTCACTTTTACAAGTTGATTGTACTGAAATGTGTGTTGGCAGTGCCTGTACACAACCATCATAAAATGATAAAAATCCATCCAGTGTTTTTGTTTTTTTTCTAATCATCTTATATGTTGTCCCCTGTCTCAAATCAAGCCGTTCGATTTTGTGACGTCACAAAATCGACACCCCTCCCACGATTGTTGATTGACAGCAGCGTTTCAACACAGACCCGCCCTCGCTCGTGAGCGAGCTGTCAATCATAGTCCGTGTGGACCGGCGCAGTCATTGTTGATATGCTGGAGCACTGTCTATGAGCAGAATGGCGTCTAAGCGATTGTGGTGTTCTGTTCTTGGGTGTAATAAGGAACACGTCATGTTGATGTTTCTAAATCCGAACCGCTGAAGACGCAGTGGCTGAGTTTGTTTTCGAAGGGAATATTCCCCACGATCAACGGTCAATGCTTTCATGCTTGCGTGAATCATTTCACCAGACTGCTTTACAAACGAGGGTCAGTATAAAGCTGGATTTGCTAAGAAGCTGCTCCTGAAAAAAGGATCGGTACCAACTATTCGTGTTCCTGCTGCACCTCCAGAAGAACTGAAGTGAGTGTAACGTTTTATTAACCTTTATATTAATATTTATATATGTCTTTGCAAATCGCTAGCATGCTTCACGATGAATGCGGCTGTTTACACTCAGGTACATTACGGCATGTTTTCTATGTACGACTTTCTGAATATAATTCATAATCCCACGTTTATAATGAACCACGCGTTATGGTTATTAAAACTGCAGTATGCACAGAACAGAGGGGCGGGGTGAGCAAAGCTCATTATCATTTAAAGACGCATGCACCTAAACGGCGTGCTGAAAACAGCTGTTTTTGACCAGGTAAAATGAGCTTTCTTACAATACTAATGAGAATTTTTAATTTAAGTATATTACAAACTTTGGTCCCACTTTATATTAAGTGGCTTTAAGTACTATGTACTTACATTGAAATTAATAATTTGATACAATGTACTTATTGTGTAACTACATGTTTTTACATTGTACTTACATTTAAAAAATTCCTGCATGTAATTACAGCTGTAATTAATTTATGTAATTACATTTGTAATTACACAGTTGACCCTTCCATTACACCTTAAACCTACCCAATCCACCACACCTGTCCCTAACCTTACCCGTATCACACCTCAATAGCAGCAAAAGTGTTTTACAATACAACATGAACACAATAAGTACATAGTACTTAACGCCACTTAATATAAAGTGGGACCCAAACTTTTAATTTAGACCCTAAAGAATCATATTAGCTTGTACAAAAATGGCATTATATGACCCCTTTAACTTACTTGTTAAACACAAACACAGATATGGTAACCTCCTACTGTCATGCTCTTCTCAACACTAAATTAAAGGCCTGTCTCATAGACGCCTGTCTCAAATAGCTTAAGCCGGTGCAGTTCGGCGATTTGGGAAAATAAAAGCCTGGGCTATTATTTGAAGTTTTACGGTACTACTCTGTTGGTCTACTCTTGTTTCAGCACTTGTTTCAGAACGTTCAGAGAACATTTAAAAGTAACATTCCCATAATGTTTGCTGAATGGAATGTTTGCATAACCAAGAATTAAAAAAAAAAAATTAAACCTTTAAAAAACTGGACGTTTTTAACATTCAGAGAACATCCAGGAACAACTTTTTCATAGCTTAATGGTAATGTTAAATGTTCTTAGAACATATCTTTGTTGGCCGGGTAGATATTTGTAGCCTACTGGAAAAAAACACACAAAAATACTGAGTAAGAACATAATTTTTCATTACATCATTACGCCATTAAAGTGTCATTGCACATGCGCAGAACTTTCCAGTTTCAGTTTTCAAACGTGATTTTATTGTCCTATTGAACGGATTAGAAACGGTTTAAAGCACCTCTTACAATCTGAATGAGAGTTAAAACGGATCTGGCCAATCCATTCCGACTGACGAGGTTAGCCTACAGTACATGTGACTTTTCATCCGGACTGGACTAGTCTGATTATAAATGGATTATTTGGGTCCATGTTGGTTTCAGCGGATCAGATGATTTTTGATCATGATCTGTCCAGGCACGTCTGGAATGTCTTTGGGATTTTCCTGTGTAACCTGAAAGAGGCCAATCACAGGTCTGTTATTATCAGTGGAAATTCAGTGTGATGTCTGTGAATGTTTGCAATGACATAGCCTAGCCTACGCCTGAAATTACACATGGTTTTGCAAATGCTTTAAAATGACTCCATCTGTGGAGCCAGATCAATCTCACTAATAGGCCTATTTCACGCTAAAACATGCATGAAACCTATAATTCATGTGCGTAAAATATATAAATAGGCCTATATTCATAAAAGGCAATAAATAAAATTATATATCCATTAAAAACCTTTCACAAAATCCAAACCAAAAACAAGCTCATCCAAATGTGTGATATTTAGGGTCTATTTAATAAAAATAAAATGACCGTTTAGTAATATAGTGAGTTCATTAAAGGTGTTGTACATTAAATCTGTTTCCCGCTCTTTCATTCATATTTGATGTTTGGCGCCCTCTGGCGGTTGATGCTGTAAAAACAGTAGATTTATTAATTTAGCAGACGCTTTTATCTAAAGCGAGTTATAGACTTAAACGAGGAACATGGTAAACAATTTCACAAAACTCAACATTTAAAGTAAAATATTAGTACACTGAGACGGTGTAGAAAAGAATAGAGTGAAAAAACAATTATCTTATAAAAGTAATTAAATAGAAATTATTTAAGAGACCAAAGAAACCCAATTCAATTTACAAAAAAATATTGAAAGATTTGCCAAATGTTATTCTGTGTATATGAAATAATAAATGATCAGTCGAAATGTGTAATTCTGCAGCTAATATAAGCAGAATTAGTAGCTAGTAGAGGACAATAAAACACTAATTCTTTAGAAAAATTGATCTTGATCTTGATACAATGTTTACAAGTGTATATTTTTTTTAGTAACACTTTATTTTAGAGTGTCCTTGTATATTACATGTAGTTTCTATAGTAATTACTAAAATTAAGCATAATTACATGCAACTAACCCGAAACCAAACCTAATCGGAATCATAACCATAGCCTATAGTAAATAGGCTACATGTAGTTAATTTAAAATATATTCTCAGTACTTAAATGTATAATTACACTGTAACAAGGACGCCTTAAAATAAAGTGTTAGCCATTTTTTTTTTGCTATGAAATTCTTAAAGGGATACTTTAGGATTTAGCATTAAGCTTTGTATTAGTAGAAAACCTGTAGTATTTTCGAATTACCATGCTTTCCACCCTCATATCCCCCTGAGACAAGAGATTTATGTATTTTTTGTCTGGAAAAAATCCTCCGATGACGCAAAAATCGTCATTTTTGCGTCATCGGAGGATTTTCTGGCCAGAGGCTAAAGACTACAGCCAGTAGATGGCGTTGTTCTGCATGTTTTCAGCCCGCCCATAGAGGGTTGGATCTCACTCACAGAATGTACACAGTGTCAGCCGTCTTTCTGTGGAAGCTAAGCTAGCAGGCTCTTGTTCTGTGGAGAAAGCTGAATAGTAGGAGAAAGCTGAGTAAGTTGGGGTTACCATCCTCCTTTTCCCGGACTTGTCCGGCGGGAGAGATCGTTCAAAATGTCCGGGATTCAGCTTTTGCTTTCTCTGCGGTCGCCATTCATTGTTTACATGCACACCTTTTGTTCCAATCTAACTGAATTCATTCCGATTGGTGAATCTGAATGTAGTGTTTACATGAACGCTAAACAAGTGATCGGTTGATGTGCGTTTTACCATTGCTAAGAAAATTCCCGCTCCTCCGTGAGAGATGCGAGACCCGGCGCGTCTCAGTAATGACGCCACCGGCCTCGCGCCGTTCTCCTGCGGCCGTCAGCTAAGGATGGCTGAAGCGAAACAGTCGTTCCGAAGCTTTGCGAGATCCCGAAGCGCAGATGTGTCGAAACACTGATCCGAAGCGTGATTCGAAACACCCATGTCACGTGACTATGACCAAACGAAGCCTCGAAGTGTTTCACTAAGTGTTTCATCAGGTGTGGTCCGCCGAATCAGCGTTTGATTGGAACGGTCGGGAACAGACCACACAATCGCACATCTGTATAAAAGTGAAATAAACGCATTTTGACCTCATGGGTTTTTGTGAGAGGAGTTTGACTTTGAGATAGCGGATTTTTGGTGATATAGTGACATAGTGCGATTTGATTAGTTATAGGCAATTTAGACTTGCATTTAAATTTACACAACACATTGACTGAGAGGCTAGAGACAGACAGAGTATACATATAGTGACACATTAATAGATACATAGATATAAATATATATAGACAGCTAGATTAATAGATAGATACATATATAGATAGATTACAGATACATAAATACATATAATATAGATAGATACATATATAGATAGATTATAGATACATATATAAATACATATATTATAGATAGATACATATATAGATGCATAGATTATAGATACATATCTAGATACATAGATCGATTCATATATAGATAGATAGATTTGGATAGATAGATAAAATGGAAGCTCCCCAGAAGAGATGCCGTACATCTGTGGTGTGGGAGTATTTCTGTTTAGAAACCCCAAATAAAGTGAGATGTGCGTATTGTGATCGGCAGCTAGCCTACTGCAACAATACATCATCCATGATGCGCCATTTGAGGAGCACTCATCCTGCCATTTTGCAGGTGCAGAGGATGGCATTCCCCCTGTACCTAGGCCTGCTACTGACACTGCTGGGCCATCTAAGCAAGGTATGCATTGTTTGAAATATAATTATAATTGAAATATAATTACAACCTTTTGGGACACTGTTTATAAAGTTTATAAGTTATATAAAGCACTGATTATAAACACTGGAAGGTTTCCAAATAATGAACCAGTAGGCTATACTTTTAATAGATGTGCACTAATTGAAGCTGTATTTTTCCAATGTATTTGTCTGAAAGTATGTTTTGTCTTCTCTTTTAAAAGTCAGACAGAGGGAATTGGATGAGGCTCTTATAAACATGGTGGTGAAGGATCTGCAGCCCTTCACCATCGTGGACGATGAGGGATTCAGGGAATTTGTGAACAAGCTTGATCCAAGCTATGTCCTCCCATCCCGGAAGGTGCTTAAAATAATGGTCAGCGAAAAGTACAACAAAGCCAAGGAGAAGACAATGGAGGACCTACAAAAGGCAGAATTTGTTAGCCTTACAGCTGACATGTGGTCCTCCATTAATATGGATGGATATCTTGGTGTGACTTGCCATTACATAACACCAGAGGCAAAAATGGCAACTGTTGTCCTGGGTGTAAGGAGGTTTTACCAAACCCACACAGCCCAGCATCTCATGGAGGCTAAAGCCTTGCTAATGGCTGAGTGGGGAATAACCTCCAAAGTTCAGTGCATGGTGACTGACAATGCATCTAACATGATCCTAAGTGCCCAGCTACTCCACCTTCGCCATGTCCCATGTTTTGCTCATACTTTAAATTTGATTGTGAAAAAGGCACTAGATCAAACCCCAGTCATCAATGAAATACGCCAGAAGGCCAGAAAGATAGTGGGGTTGTTCAGATCCAGCTGCAAAGCAAAGGACAAGCTTGTGGAGATGCAGAGCTTGATGGGAAGACCAACTCTGAAACTGATACAGGAGGTTGACATGAGATGGAACAGCACATTTGACATGCTACAGCGCTTGTATGACCAACGTGAACCAGTGGCTGCTGCACTTTCCAACTTGAACAATGATACTGCTCCCCTGACAAGTATTGATTATGACATTATTCAACAATCATTGTCAATACTGCAACCATTCAAACTCGCAACAACAGAGATGTCAGAGGAAAAGAGAGTGTCTGCTTCAAAGCTTATACCACTGTACAGGATGTTGCAGCACAAGCTTGCACAGAAAAAAGGAAATGCAACACAGGAATCAACTGTTCAATTGGGTAGGCCACAATGACCATACTACCCATGTGATTGGCCATAACTGTCATATTATTGTCATTATTATAAATATGTGTTTCTCCTGTTTTGGCTCATAGGCTCACATCTGCAAGAAGGTCTGCACTCCAGATGTGGAGGTTATGAGAGTTTTAGAGCCTTGGCACTGGCTACACTGCTGGACCCAAGGTTCAAAAATGTGGCATTTGGAAATGCTGCCAAAGCCCAGGAAGCTGAAAAGCACATCACACTGGAGTGTGCTTCGCTGATGCGTTCAAACACAAATCCTGGTGAGCAGTTTCAGTCTGTGTTATGTTATGTAATCTGAATCATGTAATATAATATATCCTTCATATATGCCGTCAGTTTAGGATTTGTTACTAATTGCTGTTTTCATTTTTATTCAGACCCAGAAATGTCAACATCACACCCATCATCATCATCATCATCATCATCATCATCATCATCATCACCATCAACATCAACACCAGTAGAAACACAGGACAGTTTATGGGAACTTTTTGATACTCGCATCCATCAAACCCAGATGATACACAATGCTACAGCTGATGCCACAGTGGAAGTGAAAAAATACATCAACGATGCGTATTTGCCCAGAACTCATGATCCACTAACTTACTGGAAAGAGAGAGCAGTAATCTTTCCTCATTTGTATGTCCTTGCAAAAAAATATCTTTGTATGCCAGCAACAAGTGTCCCTTGTGAGGATTTTTTCAAAGGCTGGAGAAATTATCTGTAAAAAAAGAAGTAGGCTAAGTCCTTCCACAGCAGAGAAATTAATATTTTTGAATAAAAATCTCTAAAAAAGTGAGACATTGTGGCTTGATTTCTTTTATTAATATTCATTTTTCATGACCAAAATAACATTATGCACAGTGAGGAGCCTATAGGTTACAAGCTTCACATATTAGAACATTATAATAATAAAAAAACAACACATTTTTTTAATGGCTCGTCAAGGTTGTTTCAGATCAACACCTGCAAGTGACCACTAGGTGTCACCGTTGAGACGGGTGTCGGATTGATTCGAAGCCTCGAAACAATATGGCACATTTGGTTCAACTGTTTCATTGGTTCACGAGGCCTCGATTTTGCCATCACTACCGTCAGCCTCGTCCTGCTTGCCACAGTAAACATGATGAATGAATGGCGACTGTAGAACGCAAAAGCCGAATCCCGGACATTTTGGGCTATCTCTAAATCCCTGGCAAACTTATCACGTAGGCTAGCCTTGTTGTTTGTTTTCAACTGCGCTCCCTTACCGGTAGGCGTGGCCTCCTAAGGCAGCGAAGCAAGTGCATTCTGGGAGTTGTTGTCTTTCATCCACATAAGCCAAAAATACATTTTCTGGCTTTTCTCAGACTAGAAAGCTCCAAATTCAAAAATTTCTTCACATTTCTTCTACTTAAATTACCTTTTTTAAATACACATTCATCTTCCCAGAGGTGAAGTATCCCTTTAATGATTTTATTGTCCAAAAAGCTGTTAGTCAGAAAGAAGCGTTTCTGCACACTAGCATTTTTAATAAAAATACTAAATGTTTTAATTAATATGTAATGTTTTTGTGAGGGGAGTCACTGTTTGGTCCTTGTTACGGTGTAATTATAAATGAAAGTACTGAGTAATATTAATCAACTACATGTATGATACCTGGTACTTTTATTAGTACCACCTCAGTTGAGGTTTCGTACTGATACGAAAATGTGACGTGTAAACACTGCAGATCACTGATTGGCCAGAGAGGATCGTCACTACCAGCGTCATTGGATCCAAACGCGCTAGATTTAAATATTAGTCAGCAGGGAGGCGATCCAAGATGGCGGCTGGTGCGGTCGCAGTTTCATGCAGTCGATCCAATTTTACTTTCCATCCTCTATATTTTAACTCTATTTAAACCCGGATGCGTTATATCGTTCGATTATGCATTAGACCATTTTTCTGTTTTGTTTTAGCGTAGTAACTTGCTATTTAAGTTGGTTTAATTTCCTCCTTAAGTTGGCGATCGTTAAAGGATTAGTTCACCCCAAAATGAAAATTGTCAGTAATTACTCACCCTCATGTTGTTCCAACCCCGTAAGACTTTCATTCATCTTCGGAACACGACTTTATTCAACTATTCATTTTATTCCGTGTGGGCCTCTGAGTGAGTTCATGACGCGAGAACTGAGAAGATTTTTGTTTCTTTCAAAAAGTTAATTTAACTCCCAAAGATGTACATTTCTGGAAAGCTCAACGGGGTAATGATGTTTTAATGCATCTTTGCTCAAAAAGGTGAGCCACTTTAGGCTCACATACATTTTTTCCAGGCCGGAATCATACAATACAGTTGCCGGATCATTGTCTGAAGTGGCCCACATCCGTCTGCTATCTGGGATGGATCTGCCTGAGGTGTACATATTGAGTAGACTTGCTCCCTTTGTCAAAATCGAGGGATCAAGGGTCTGTCGAAGTAAACTTCTCTTGTCCACTTGATGAAGTTGAACGCACTTCAAAATGGCGGTGCGGATTCCCCCGAGGGGAAGTGTTTAGGGAACTTTACAAGTGTATGTCTAAAAGAGGAGCTAAATGCAGCCTAACTTGCGTCGTAGCCTTTGATTCGATAGGTGTCATCATCGTACAGTCTAAATACATGTCGTACCCAAGATTATTAGATCCATGTTGTACAGTGTGATTTGGAATGATCTTGTATGATTGCTGAAATCGCACAGTCAGTAGCAGGAATAAGGAAGAGAACAGTGAAAATGAAACAAAACTGAGCATAACAGTTTGCAGGGGTAAAGGGTAGGAAATATTAGCTCAGTATAAAAACAATAGAAATCAATGGAAAGACTCCACTAAGATGCACAAACAAATATGTTTGTTTGCTTGAATGGATGTTTTTCTCTCATAGTTTCATCTCATGTCGTTTTACTCCTGAAAAAAGAGAAACGCCCCCCAGTTCTTCATGATAACACGGAAGTGAAGAGAAGATCGGTGCTTTTGTTGAGCAAGTCGCCATTTCAGAAGAGGACAAAGAAACATCTACAAATATTGTCATTAATCAAGGTTAGAAAATTAAGTTACTGACCAATTTTTAAGTGTCATGTTTCCAGTAATCACAGGACATTCATGCAGCACAACTAATAGACCTTTCTTGAGTTTTATGCAGCTGAAATTAAGCTCTGAGTGTTAGATTACAGTCTTTACAGTGGCATCCACTGAATAAAGTTCTAGATCACGTCATTTTCAAAACTTATAACTTTCAAAACGGTTTTATAAAAGATGTTTTGTGAGCTGAACAATTGGCACACTGTACTTCTACAGTTTCTCTCACATACTTGTTTACATTTCTGTCGAACATTAAATATGGCTTTAGGTCTATGACACTAAAGCTGTTAAAAATCTCTGTTTCTCAACTAAACTGATAGCACAGACTGATTCAACATTAAAACCTTTAATTAGAGTAATTTTGATAATGAGAATATATTCAGTTTTTAGAAGTTAGGGTAATCAAAGATAATTGTGTGAGTGTGTGAAATTATCAACTAAGGAGCACAGAGTCATAAACTAAATAACAACCTGAAGAATTAATCTTACACCTTAAAAAAAAATTGTTTCATAATAATTGATCTGATTACAGTGTAATTTCATTACACATTTATTTACATGTACTGCATAGATCTCAGCTATAAAAGTACAACTATTTAAAGACTTTTTCTCTTTTTCTAACAGTCCATGAAGGACGATGGCATCTGTTTTAGAGCTGCTTCATCATACACTGGATGACCTGAAAAAAGACGATCTGAAGAGATTTAAGTGGCACTTAAAACATGATGGACCCATTGGAGCTGGTAAACTGGAGGATGCTGGTGTCACTGATATAGTGGATATAATGATGGGGCATTTTAGAGAAGAAGAAGAAGCTGTGCAGATCACACTGAACATCCTGAGGAAGATGAACCAGAACCGGCTGGCTGAAGAGTTACAAAAGAAGTACACTGAAGGTAATAAAGGAAAGAATAGAGAACGAGAGGAAGCATAGATTCATAGAAATGTGTATTCAGATTTTTTTTAAAAGAAGATTCTTATGTTCACCAAGCCTGCATTTATGTGATCAAAAATAGTTAAAATATTATGAAATATTACAATTTAATTTTTTTTCTATTTGAATCTTTTAAAAAAAAATTTTTTTTTTACTTTTCCATTACAGGAAAAGTTTCACAGCTGAATTTTCAGCATCATTACTCAAGTCTTAAGTTTCACATGATCCTTCATCATTCTAATATGCAGATTTAGTTAATTGTTTAACCCTCTGAGGTCGGCTATCGCGCCGGCGCGATAGGCTCGTTTTTTTCCTTATCAGTGAAAAAAAATAAATAAAATATTACTTTTTATCTTATATGCTTGTGTTATACATCAATCGATCCTGTTAAGTGTGTATTATTTTTGTGTATACTCGCAATAAAAGTGTTGTGCTTTTCGCCAAATAAAGAAAAATAAACATGATGCGAGTTCTGCTTTCTCTCTGTCAGTGAAGTCAATTCTGAAACGCGTCCGAAAATGAACCATAACTCAGCGAATACTCAGTCAAACAGGCATACAGACACACAGGCATGAAGCTTGAATTCTCTTCTTTTAAATGAAGTAATTTATATGAAAAACACATTCTCAGCTTGTGAAATCTGTATTAAAAGAGAGCGATTCCAGTCGAGCTAATTAGAGCTCATTCAGATGTAATGTGACCCCGCCCCGGAGAGCGCGCGCTATTCAAACGCAAATGGCTGAGGCAATCCTGCAAACTGTGAACGCCCACATCAGCTCGAGAAAACACATCCGATCATTGTACTTGTTTACACAGTCTCGCAGCGCTGTGAGGAATAATACTATAATGGAAAATTTACCTCAGAAGTACGAGGAGCAACAGATCCGAGGCTATGTAATAATGTAGTACGTTTTTTTTTTTTTTTTCATTCTCAAGTGCGGAGCGTTTCTGTGCATAAATGAATGAATGAACGGCAGAGATGCCGCTGTTTACCACAACTGGCAAAAGACGGTTTAAATTGGAATCGTTTCTGTCTGTGAATGTTTCGCTTTTAGCAAACTGTATTGTTATAGGCTACTGAGTAAAAATCGAGTGAAATATGTTGAAATAAAATGTATTTGTATAAGCAACGTATTAAACTGCAAATTAACATTTATATTTCTTATAATAAAAACGAAAGTTACTATGTTACAGACATATGAAAGACAACATTTCATTGATTAGTTTTGGATAGATTATACACTTTTACTGTAAAATATCTGCCACCTCAAATGAGCTTTTGTTTGCCAAATTTTGCTCATATGTTAAATATAGTATGTTTTGTCAAAAATAAAGTAATCAAATAATATGTTATAGTGTTTATTACAATGTAGCCTAGGCTATATTCAAGTAATGAATCCTTAACTTTGAAATATGTATGATAAAATGTATACTTTAGTTTTTACAAAGAAAGATTACACTTGAATTGTTGTTGTAATTGTAACCTTTTTAATAAAAAAAATACAAGGTAGATGTAAACAAACTGATAAAAGGTAAATATAAGCCTTTTCTTTAAAATAATTTTTTATTGTGTTTTATTAGTGACAAATTTGGGGAGAGGATAAATATTCCAAAACTGAAAATACAGTATGAGAATTAACTGCACAATTACTAGACATGTTTTCCTTTTGATATTATAGGCCAATTTGCAAGCACAATTTGTGAAAAAAATAAAAAATAATTGAGATGCTTCCAACTGTTGCTCTTGCATTCTTTCTTGTGACACACCTGAATGAATGGCTCATTAAGTATGCGGGCCCCATTGTCTCCAGGTGCGAACCACTAAATATGCATGATCGTTGACGCCCACTCCGCATATTGCCTTTCCAGACAGAAAGTGTTTTGCAAAATTTAAATCAATGCATTGTGTTATGTGAATGATTAGGCAGGATAATTTTCACATCATTTTGAAGAAAAAACTCTAGGCGTAGACATCCATTAGTCAAAAGTCTTATTGACACATATTTAGAATGTGTTTTATGGCCTTATTTCAGAAACTTTAGTTTTTTCAATAACCATGCATAAACATTATTCTCTCAAAAATACAAACATGTACATGCATGGTGCTCACATATGATGGTAGCCCTGTTTGTGCTATATAGAGTGAATTTACACCTTTGCCATTAACATGTTTATAAGCAACTGAAAAAAGCAAAAATGTCAGGGCATGTCAGAACATCTCAAGGACCCCAAAAACACCTTAGACCCCAGAGGGTTAATAGTTGCTGCTTAATGAAGTGTTGAAACACGATGCAGAGCTTTATTTAGTATACCTTGATGAACATAAAGTCTAATTCTTTTCTCTCTCTTCACAGTGCAAACATCATTCGAGCCAGCTGAGAAACGCCCAAGAAAACAAGGTAAATTAACCTTAAACACCCTTACAGCGGAATCAGAAATTATTTTAACATGTTTGATGTATATTGATCTCATTACAGAACAGAACTGCTTTTATTACTATGAATTTAAATACCATATGTTTGCTCCAGTTGATTTTAAAGATAATCATTCTAATTATGTGAAAACCTTTGTGTTTAATTTTCTAGTGTTGTTTTGTTCATACCTTTACATGTTTATTTATATTTTTCATAACAGATGATTTCTGGCTGCAGGAATTCTTGGAAACTCACAAAATGAAGATGAAGGAGAAAGTAGAGCAAATTTTTGAGTGTAAAAAGGAAAAGGAAGCAGATCTCAGGGATATTTTCACAGAACTCCTCATTACGGAGGGGGATCTTAAAGAAGTCAATCAAGAACATGAGATTCTGCAGATTGATGAAAATATTAAACCCCGTAAATCACAGGACAGGCCGATCAAATGCAATGATGTATTTAGTCTGAACAAAAAAAAGAAAAAGATTGTGCTGACCAAAGGCATCGCTGGCATTGGAAAAACAGTCTCAGTGCACAAGTTCATTCTGGACTGGGCAGAAGGAAAAGCCAATCAGGATATAGACTGTGTTTTCCTGCTTCCATTCCGAAAGATTAACTGCATTAAAGCCCAAGAGATCAGTCTGCATGAGTTTCTGCAGAAATTTAATCCAGAACTGAAGAAACTGGAAACAGCAAAGATATGTAAGATATATAGTTGTAAGCTTGCGTTTATCTTTGATGGACTGGATGAGAGTCGACTGCCATTGGATTTTGACAGTGAAATTGAAAGCTTTGAGGAGCGATCATCTATAGATAAACTGTTTACAAGTCTGGTGAATGGAACTCTGCTTCCATCCGCTCACGTCTGGGTGACATCACGACCAGCAGCAGCCAATCAGATCCCTCCGGAGTATGTAGGGTTGTTCACTGAGGTGCGAGGATTCACTGACCAGCAGAAGGAGGAGTATTTCAGAAAGAGAATCAAAGATGAGACTCAGGCCTCCAGAATGATCTCACACATTAAGAAATCTAGCAGTCTCTACATCATGTGTTACATTCCCATGTTCTGTTGGATCGCAGCCACTGTTCTTCAGGACATTGGGAACGATGCAGAAAACGTCAACACGACACTCACTGAAATGTACATCCACTTCCTGCTGATACAGATGAACATGAAGAGCCAGAAGCATGACAGAAAAACAGAAAGAGAACGTACCAAGCTCTTAGATTCCAATAAAACAATGATTTTGAAGTTAGCTAAGCTAGCATTTGAACAGCTGAAGAAGGAAAACATAGTGTTCTATGAAGAAGATCTGAAAGCATGTGGTATTGATGTGAGTGAAGACGACTTTGAGTCCACAGGAATGCTCACTGAGATCTTTCAGCAAGAGGCTGGACTTCATGAGATGAAGGTCTTCTGCTTCGTGCATCTGAGTGTTCAAGAGTTTCTCGCTGCAGTGCATGTGTTCCTCTGCTACCTGGACAAGAACATGGACGAACTGGAGTTTTTCTTTGAAGGAACACTAAATGAGGTCCAGCCTAACCGTCAGTTATTCCTTCACCCTGATTATCAAATGTACAAAACACTGAACATTAAGATTAAGTGTGTGTCTCTCTTAGCAAGGCCAGACAAAAATACTGCTTTACATGTTTTACTAAAGAAGGCTGTTGAGAAAGCAATGAAAAGTAAGAAGGGACATTTAGACCTATTTTTACGGTTTCTGATGGGCATTTCACTGGAGTCCAATCAAAACCTGCTCCGAGGCCTGTTCACACACACTGAAGACAGCAAAGACAGCGTCACAGAAATAACTGAGCACATTACAGAACTATTACAAAACCAAGAGGAACGTTCACTTGAAACTTCAGTCAACCTGTTCCACTGCTTACTGGAGCTCAATGACAAGAATTCATTATATACAGAAATACAAAGATACATCAGATCATCTTCAGAAATAGAGGTCTCATCTTCCATGTACTCATTGATGGCTTACGTACTCCTGATGTCAGGGGAGGTGCTGGATGAGTTTGACCTGAGTATGTACAATCATAGACTGGGAAGTCAAATTAATATTCTCCCAGCTGTGAGATGCTGCAGAAAAGCCATGTAAGTAACTTGTTGACAGCTATTAATTCAAAGTTTTTAACTCAGATTTTTTATTTTTTTTTACTGATTTTGGAGAGTAAAATCTGTATTTAATAAAATGGATTTACTAAACACTGACTTTATAGACATACATTTGAAAGTTATTTTCACTTGACTGTCAGTTCCAGCATAAATTACATAGATATATTTTTCTAGAAAGCTTGAATGTTCATAGAGAACAAGGCATAACCTATAACTGTCAGTACAAACACTGTTCCTACAAGATAAACACACCGTATGTCTTGGATAAATATCCTGTTTTTACAGACTCCCTGGAATCTTTGACTTCTGCTGTGAAACTGTGGCTTTGGCCCTGCAGACACAAAACTATCTGATAGAGCTGGACGTGAGTTACAATGACCTGCGTGATTATGGAGTGGAGCTGCTCTCTGATGGACTGAAGAGCCCAAACTGTCAGCTGAAGATACTGAGGTTTGAGATTCATTTATCAAATTCATTGATTTAAATATATTAAATTCAGTATACACCATATTGATGATGCATCTTACGTTCAGGCAAGCAGATGAACCCAGAATGTGTATTCATTGCGGTAAATTGCATGTTAGTTATTTTTCTTTATAATGGTTTCCTGTGGGAAAATTTACATGAAACGTTGCATGTTGCGTTCATATTCTGGGTTCATCTATTTGCCTGTACATATAATTTTTTTTTTATTAATAAGGTGCATACAACATTTTTGGTCCTCCAATATCACTGTAAGCAAGATAAAGATGAAGTCAATGAAGCATGTATTGCAATAGAGATGTTTTCTCCCCATTATGTCAGTGCATGAGAGAAGGCTTCAAATCTTGTTGTACGTTTTTTAGATAAATTAAACTGCCATCTCTTTGTTATTAGATAATCTGATAGTAGTACATCATAACAAATTGAGCAAATCAAATAGTGTGTGTATATATAACTGTTTTTTTATTTCATTAAATTATTATATTACATTGATATATATTTGCAACATTGCATATATAGAACATGGACAAGTTTAGCAGCCTTTGTCTTTGGTTGCACACCTAAACAGTAAAAGACACAGAAATATGTCAAAATGCCTGCCTTGGTGCATTGTGTGAGACAGCACAGCTGTGTGTGAGAGAGTGTGAGTGTGAGAGTGTTTGATTCTTGTTCGTAGGCAGCTGGAAGCCTCCATCTTGGATCACACACCAGGTCTTGTTAGGTCTCGTGTTACGCAGCCAATGATTTCTATAGAAAAATATTACATTTGTAATTTCTACAGTATTTCTAGTGTTAGAAACTGCCTTAATGGTTCCCGTATCATAGGAGTGTTGAATTCAAATGGGTCAAACCGTTCTCATTGTAATTGTCATTGGTTAGAGCGGCCGGCGCAAGCAGGTTCATCATCGCTGCGCTGGAGGCCTGTCTCTCTCTTCTCTCGTGTTGCAGCTGCGCAATTTAATTGCTGTTGTGTCACACTTTTGGAGCATTTGGAGTAAGGTTAAATACAGAAACAGTATTTGTATTTTGTTACTTTACATTACTGTTAATGGATGTGTAATTGTTCAGTTTTTTAATTATTCTGTTCAGATTGTCACAGTGTGAACTCACTGGTCAGAGCTGTGAAATTATGGCATCAGTTCTACAATCATCAAACTCCCATCTGATAGAGCTGGACATGAGTGACAATGACCTGCAGGATTCAGGAGTGAAGCTGCTCTCTGATGGACTGAAGATGGACTGTCAGCTGGAGATACTGAGGTTTGATATTCATTCATTCAGTATATTGAAGCATTACAAATGATAACAATTCATTTAATATTTAGTAGATTCTTTGATGCGTGAATTTTTTATGTGTATAAGAGCCACTCTCTCTAAGAGGAAAGAAAAACTATGTATTAAGTGTCAACAGTATTTCATTTACTCAGAACCTAAAACCCAAACTTACTTGAACACGGCTGTTTCCTTCAGGATATACAAATTTATTTGCTTTATGATCCTCAGTATCTGGTAGATGGTTGTATAGATCAACTGGTGATCAGAACCATATTCTCCTTTCAGCCAAAATGATAGTTTATGAAATAAGAGATATTCAACTCTTATCAGTTTATATTAAATGGATGTGTAATTATTCAGAAGATTTAACAAGAATTTGTAGAGTTCTAATGTCTCAGATCTTCATTGTTTATTTGTGTGTTTGTAGTTTATGTCACTGTAAGGTGACAGATGAAGGCTGTGGTTATCTGGCTTCAGCTCTGCGTTCAAACCCCTCACACCTGAGAGAGCTGGATCTGAGCTGCAATAATCTGGGAGAATCAGGAGTCAAGATGCTCTCTGATCTACTGAATGATCCAAACTGCACACTGAACAAACTGGATACTTAGCAGTAAGATTCATTTTGTCCTGTATTTGTATTTCAGTTCTTCATTCTTATCTACAAGTGTACAGTAAAGTGAAATGTAATTCTAAATACTCCCATGTAATTGAGGTGCTTCCATATTTTGACACAGGATCTTCTGCAGCTTAATTGTCTTAACCATCAAGGGATCATTTTTACAAGCTAACACACGTTTGAGGTCTTTCACACATGATTCATGATCCTCTCTGTTTTCTCACTCTTGCTCGTGATATTTGTTAATTGTTAATTAACCACAGACATCTGGTATGTCTTTATATATTAATAATTAAACATTTATAATATATGTATTCTAATTAATGTCCTCATATGACAGGTATGTACACACACACACACACACACACACACACACACACAGACGCGCACACACACACACCTGTGGTTAATGTTGTTTTGTTCTATCTTCTTGTCCTCAGATAATTTCACTCTGGATCCAAACACCGCAGTCACTCGTCTCATTCCGTCGGAGAACAGAAATATGACACACGTGTTTGAGGATCAACCATATCCTTATCCAGAGAGATTTGATGAGTGTCGCCAGGTTCTGTGTAGAAAGAGTCTGACTGGATGCTGTTACTGTGAGGCTGAGGCTGTAACAAAATATCCTGGAGTCTGAACTGTTCTGATTACAGATTCACTTGCCGTCACAATAATTAGAGAACCATCATATCTTCCCCCTTCATCCCCTTCTAACAGAGTAGGAGTGTTTCTCTGAGACTCACACACATCCAACACAATGGGTTTATATGTTCACTTTTTCCCTCTCGCTAGTTGTCATACAGTCATGTTTATTTACTCTTAATATGTTTCTGAGGAACAGGAAAAAGTAATCTGCTGAAATGCTGCTTTTATCTTTTTGTTTTCGCTGCTGTTTCACAAATTGGATAATTTCTAAGGTTAGTTTTATGAAAGAGCTTTACAGGGACCTGAGAAGAGCTTGTGCTGACAACCATTAAATCATCCATTAGCCAGTTGTACAGAATATCATCTGCTTTTGTGTTTAACCAGAAAGTCAAGAGCACATTCATTCAAGCACTATGATGCTAATTTGTGCACATCTTTGTGTAGATAGACATTTTTATTTGTCATACAGATGTTCATAGTTGGTGAGTGTGACGGATGCGTAGCCTAACTCACATATTTTGGCCTTTACCATGTTTTAGGTTGGTTATTGTTAAGTTTAACTTAATATGGTTACTTTAATTAAATCCCTTTATTATGGGTTGTTACTTTATTAAAATCCCCTTATAAGAAAAACACAGGACAAGTTAATGAGTTAGCAGTTTAGTAAAATATTGAATGTACAGAAGGGTGCACACTTATATCTCTCTTTGCTGTTTAACTTTTCCTGAGTCCTAGATTACCCTGGTCCATGGAGTGACGGCCGCAGACAAAGGGAGAGGCGGTGCATCAGTTTCCCAATTTATACTGTTCCAGAGGAAATTTAACTCTACCATCATTATCCGATTCAGAGGGGGATCCTTTAATTTATTTTGTTTGGTTTATCTTTTCATTTTGTTTGTTTGTAGTTTGATATATTGTGCTTTAAGTAGTTGAGTGTATTATGTTAGTTTGGAGAAAGTGTATATTGTGTTGTAAATAGTATTATTGGTTGTGGTTTATTTGGGAAAGTAATTATTTGATATTTACCCCTATTATTGGTTTGGTAGAGGCTAACTGGGTATTTATAGCAGTGTTGAGAAGAACAGCTGCTGACCTTAGTGTTTTTGTTTTGTTGTTACTTTGTTAACAGGGGAGATTTATTTATTTTTAGGCCTGTTTAATTTAGTTAGTTTCAGTTAACTTCCATCTTTTTTAATGGACTTTGTTTGAAGATGTCTTTTGTTATATCTGCCCCTGTATATTATTTTTGGTCCTTTTTGTTTTGAGAAAATAAATGTTCTTATCGGTTCACTGCCTGTTCTTGGCCTTGACCACCACAGTGAGGCATTATTTTTGTTTTGAATCAGGTGAAATGTAAATATTTAAATAATATTCATATACAGTGGTCTCATTTGGACACGCTACAAATGCTAAGACATTTATAAATGTCTTAGCATTTGTTTTTTAATCAAAAAAGTAAAATATGAAATGATATATTGTTTATGTCTTTAGAAAAAAAAGGTAAAAAATCTGTCACTTGGGAAGAATCCTCAAAAGTTACACATTTATACCTTATTTACCTCTGAAAAGTACATATTAGTGCTTTTTTACAGCTTTTGTACCTTTTTTTTTTCTTTCTTTTTTTCTTTTTTTTCTTTCTGAAAGCATGGTTGTAATATTTTGGAACATGTTCATATGTTAATATAATGAACTACAAAATGAGTTTGAGACCACCTCGTTAAAAAATAAGTTAAAGTGTGGGTCAAAAAAGTGATGTTATTTATGAGAAAAGCTTGAGCATCATTTGAGCAGGTCCAGTTGGTCTGAAAATGAAATGGTTTGTAATTAGAGATGGGCACATATACATTGCAAAGTTCTGTTACAGTATTACAAATACTGTACTTGCTCTTCAAATGTATCAATTTGGTGTGAGGAAATGTATTTATTTATAAAATAAACTTACTGTATAATTTTAAAATAGAAAATTATCTGTAAGACATGCAGAGTGTTCAATAGGTAGTCTAATTAGGTCCTTCACAGAAATGAGTGAGAATAACAAAATTATAAAAATAAAAATAGTACACTGTTGCTGATTTTGCTCATTCTTTTCTCATTATTTTAGTGATATCCTCTAAAATAGTTCTCAAGAAAAGCTTACGATATACCGTGTAAGACGCTCTTCAGGCGAATAAACATCATTTAAGGCTATTCTATTGGTTAGGATATATTGACATAAATATGAAAATCCGTTTCACTCTCTTTCATTCAAACGTTTGGCTGTTTGGTGTTCGGCACCCTCTGGCGGATGATGCTGCAAATAACACTAGACTAGTATGAAATCTATTTTTTTTTTATGGAATATTTGCAGTGTTTAATATAAATTATTTATCTGTTCACATCATTATTTGATTAATTTCATGTGCCTCGTAATCTTGAATCAGAATAACAGCGACTTCTCTTCTCTGCCCACATTTGTACTTCCATTGCATTGTAATTTTTTTTGTTGTTGCTGACAATTAACTATGAACAAAGAAAAATAAATCATATAGAATTTCATAGTAAAATTTAAATAAATACATCAATGAGTTAGGCAAGGCAAGTTTATTTATATAGCACATTTCATACACAATGGCAATTCAAAGTGCTTTACATAGAAGAAATTAAAATAATAAAAAGAAATAAGAATAATTAAAACAGTTTAGAAAAATAAAATAAAATACAGTACAGTACAAACAGTCGGACGAACAGCGATACTGTCATGATTCCTGTCCTGTGTTTCCCTTGTCGTGTGTGGACTTTTGTTATTTCCTGTCCTGTGCCATGTTTTGTAGTCCTTTGTAGTTTTTCTTGTTTATTAGTCTCCCCAGGTGTTTCTGATTAACCACACCCCCTTGTTATCTTGTTTAGCTTGTTTGCCTGTGTGTATATATATACCTCTGTGCTTCAGTTGTTGTTTGTCGGTCGTTGTAGCTGTTTCCTGTCCTGAGTTCCGTGTTCTTTTTGTTCTATTAAAGTATGCTTGCATATGGATTCTCTCTCCGCTTCGTCCTTGCCTCATCGTAACAGAACGACCGACCAAAAAAAAAATGAATCCAGCAGCTTTGGAGAGTCTCCAGCCAAGAAGGCGGCCACGCCTAATTCTGATTCCCAGGATGGTCGCCTTCACGCTTCCTGAGTCTCTTCGCGTCATGCCTGCAAAGCCTGAGTCTCTTCGCATCATGCCTGCAAAGCTTGAGTCTCTTTGCGTCATGCCTGCAAAGCTTGAGTCTCTTCGCGTCATGCCGGCAAAGCCTGAGTCTCTTCGCGTCATGCCTGCAAAGCTTGAGTCTCTTCACGTCATGCCTGCAAAGCTTGAGTCTCTTCACGTCACGTCTGCCGATCCAGAGACTGTTCACGTCACGCCCGCCGAGCCAGTGTCTCCGGACAAGATGGCCGCCGCCGAGCCAGTGTCTCTGGACAAGATGGCCGCCGCCGCCGAGCCAGTGTCTCCGGACAAGATGGCCGCCGCCACCGAGACAATGTCTCCGGACAAGATGGCCGCCGCCGAGCCAGTGTCTCTGGACAAGATGGCCGCCGCCACCGAGCCAGAGTCTGTGATGGTCCTGTCCAGCTCAAAGCCCTCTTCGCCGCTGGTCCCGTCCAGCCCAGAGCGTCCTTCGTTGCTGGTCCCATCCAGCCCAGAGCTTCCTTCGCCGCTGGTCCCGTCCAGCACAGAGACTTTTCCGCCGCTGATTCTGCCCAGTCCTGAGCCTGTCTCCATCCCAGAACCTCAGCCCTCACCAGAGATGGCCGCCGACGTGCTTGTTCTTGAGACGGTGTCTGTTCTTGAGCCGGTGCCTGCTCCAGCCTATGACTCCCTAGCTGTCCCCAAGAAAATTTTGGGGGGGGGGCAGTAGGTCCCTCGATTGGACCATGGAGGCCGCGCCGCCATGGTTGCCTCTTCAGCCAGCTCCGCCCTGGCCGCCTGAAGGGTCGTCTCCGCCCTGGCCGCCTGAAGGGTCGTCTCCGCGTGAGGGGTCGTCTCCGCCCTGGCCGCCTGAAGGGTCGTCTCCGCCTGAAGGGTCGTCTCCGCCTGAAGGGTCGTCTCCGCCTAAAGGGTCTTCTCCGCCCTGGTCGCCTGCTCCGCCCTGGTCGCCTGCACTGCCTGCTCCGCCCTGGTCGCCTGCACTGCCTGCTCCACCCTGGTTGCCTGCACTGCCTGCTCCGCTCTGGCCTCCCGTACTACTGCAGTCTCCAGGCCCTCTTCCGCTCCACGGGCCTGGCCCTCCATCCCGCCCCCCGGGTCCGCCTCCACTCCACCACCCTCCCGAACTATTTCCTGAGGAGCGTCTGGAATCCGCTCCTTAAGTGGGGGGCTATGTCATGATTCCTGTCCTGTGTTTCCCTTGTCGTGTGTGGACTTTTGTTATTTCCTGTCCTGTGCCATGTTTTGTAGTCCTTTGTAGTTTTTCTTGTTTATTAGTCTCCCCGGGTGTTTCTGATTAACCACACCCCCTTGTTATCTTGTTTAGCTTGTTTGCCTGTGTGTGTATAATATATATATATATATATATATATATATATATATATATATATATATATATATATATATATATATATATATATATATATATATATACCTCTGTGCTTCAGTTGTTGTTTGTCGGTCGTTGTAGCTGTTTCCTGTCCTGAGTTCCGTGTTCTTTTTGTTCTATTAAAGTATGCTTGCATATGGATTATCTCTCCGCTTCATCCTTGCCTCATTGTAACAGATACAGTGCTCATTCAGTAAATGCATAGCTAAACAGAAGTGTTTTAAGTCTGGATATGAAAGTGACTACTGTAGGAGCACATCTGATCTCTTCTGGAAGCTGGTTCCAGCTGCGGCTGGCATAATAGCTAAAAGCGGACTCGCCATGCTTAGAGTGAACCCTTCTTATTTCTAGCTGATATGATCCTAATGATCTGAGTGATCTGTTGGGTTTATATTCAGTGAGCATATCTGCAATGTATTGAGGTCTTAGGCCATTTAATGATTTATATACCAGTAATAATACTTGAAAATCAATCCTAAATCTAAATGGGAGCCAGTGTAAAGACCTGAGGACTGGTGTGATATGTTCATATTTTTTGGTTCTGCTCAGAATCCTAGCGGCAGCGTTCTGTATGAGCTGCAGCTGTCTTATGGTCTTTTTGGGAAGGCCAGTGAGGAGTCCATTACAATAATCCACCCTGCTGGTGATGAAAGCATGCACAAGTTTCTCTAAGTCTTGTCTGGAAACAAAGCATCTAATTCTTGCAATATTTTTGAGATGACAGTATGCTGATTTAGTTATTGCTTTGACATGGCTACTGAAACTAAGGTCTGACTCTAGTGTCACACCAAGATTCCTGACTTGATTTTTAGTTGTTCGACCCCTAGAGTGAAGGTATGCGTTCACCTTGAGAACTTCATCTTTGTTTCATCTGAGTTAAGCAAAAATGCATTGTTTACATTTGCAAAAAATTCAATAGTATTTAATGTCGATTTAATATTATTTATTACATTTAGATTGATTGATTTAGTGAATGCTTTTATCTAAAGCGATTTATAGGCCTAAATGAGGAATAAACATCATAAAGCTCAACATTTATAGTAAAAGATTAGCACACAGAGGAGATGCAGAAAAGTAGAGAGTGAGAACTTTTACCTTAAAAAAGGAATTATATAGAAATGATTTAGGAGACTCACTAAACCAAAGAAATCCAGTTCCATTTACTTTTTAATTTACTAACTCTTTCAGAAAATATTTAAAGATTTGCCAAATGTTATTCTATGTATATGAAATAATAAATAATCATTCGAAATATGTATTTCTGCAGCTAATAGAGGATAATAAAATACTAAATGATTATTTCAAAATTCCAAAAGAGAAATAAAAAGATGATCTAAAATTATAAATCTTGATTCAGTTTGGCTACAAGAGTATCTTTTTTTCTACGTAGATCTTAGTGATTTCGATTAAAAGGAAAACAATAATTATTTAAAGCTGCAGTCCGTAACTTTTTTGTACAAGTACATAACCAGCCAGTGTTCAAAATCTTGATACAATATGGTTACAAGTGTATAATTCTTTAGTAACACTTTATTTTAGAGTGTCCTTGTTATGCAAATTAGGCTACATGTAGTTTCTATAGTAATTACTAAAATTATGCATAATTACATGCAACTAACCCTAAACCAAACCTAATCGGAATCATAACCATAGCTTATAGTAAATAGGCTACATGTAGTTAATTTAAAATATATTCTCAGTACTTAAATGTATAATTACACTGTAACAAGGACACCTTAAAATAAAGTGTTACCCATTTTTTTTGCTATGAAATCCTTAATGATTTTATCGTCCAAAAAGCTGTCAGTCAGAAAGAAGCGGTTCTGCACACTAGCATTTTTAATAATGTTTTAATTAATATGTAAAAAACTTTTTGTGAGGGGAGTCACTGTTTGGTCCTTGTTACGGTGTAATTATAAATTTAAGTGCTGAGTAATATTAATCAACTACATGTATTATACCTGGTACTTTTATTAGTACCACCTCAGTTGAGGTTCCGTACCGATGCGAAAATGTGACGTGTAAACACTGCAGATCACTGATTGGCCAGAGAGGATCGTCACTACCAGCGTCATTGGATCCAAACACGCTAGGTTTAAATATTAGTCAACGGGGAGGCGATCCAAGATGGCGGCCAGTGCGGTTGCAGTTTCATGCAGTCGATCCAATTTTACATTCCATCCCCTATATTTTAACTCTATTTAAACCCGGACGCGTTATATCGTTCGATTATGCATTAGGCCATTTTTCTGTTTTGTTTTAGCGTAGTAACTTGCTTTTTAAGTTGGTTTAATTTCCTCCTTAAGTTGGCGATCGTTAAAGAGTTAGTTCACCCAAAAATGAAAATTCTGTCAGTAATTACTCACCCTCATGTTGTTCCAACCCTGTAAGACTTTCGTTCTTCTTCAGAACACGACTTTATTCAACTATTCATTTTCTTCTGTGTGGGCCTCTGAGTGAGTTCATGACGCGAGAACTGAGAAGATTTTTGTTTCTTTCAAGAAGTTCATTCAACTCCCAAATATGTACATTTCTGGAAAGCTCAACGGGGTAATGATGTTTTAATGCATCTTTGCCTAAAAAGGACCACAAGTGATTTAAAATGTTTGGGCCATATTTGCCATTTTACATGTGGACTACTTTAGGCTCACATACATTTTTTCCGGCCATAGTTTCCGGAGTTGCCGGATCATTGTCTGAGAGGCCCACATCCGTCTGCTATCTGGGATGGATCTGCCTTAGGTGTACATATTGAGTAGACTTGCTCCCTCTGTCAAAATCGAGGGATCAAGGGTCTGTCGAAGTAAACTTCTCTTCTCCACTTGATGTTGAACGAACTTCAAAATGGCGGTGCGGATTCCCCCGAGGGGAAGTGCTCAGGGAACTTTACAAGTGTATGTCTAAAAGAGGAGCTAAACGCAGCCTAACTTGGTCGTAGCCTATGATTCAATAGGTGTCATCATCGTACAGTCTAAATACATGTCGTACCCAAGATTATTAGATCCATGTCGTACAGTGTGATTTGGAATGATCTTATGATTGCTGAAATCGCACAGTCTGTAGCAGGAATAAGACAAGCAAACCAGAAGGAGAACACAGTGAAAATTAAACAAAACTGAGCATAACTGTTTGAAGGGGTAAAGGGTAGAAAATATTAGCTCAGTATAAAAACAATAGAAATCAATGGAAAGACTCCACTGACAGAAGTCAAGAGTGTTGTTGAGTATGTCAACAGAAAGACTAAACAAATGGGCCTTGAAGAGCTGAGGCTCAAGCAGGATGTAATTACAAGATGGAACTCCACGTATTACATGCTTAACAGATTTTGGCTGCAGAAGGAAGCAATCATTGCTACAATTGCACTGGTAAACCCCAGCCTTCCAACCCTGACACCTGACGAATGGGACATGATTAAGGATGTTTGTGAGATTTTGAAGCCCTTTGAAGAAGTCACTGTTGAAATTAATGGTGAAAGGTATGTATAATTTAATTTAACATAGAACTGCTTCCACTAGTGAAATATTTGAAATAAGTGAATGCTTTTGTTATATTTCAATCCTCTTTTTTTCCCCTGCTCATAAACAATGATAACTTATTAGATCTGACTTAGTTCTTTTGTGTTTTTATTGAAACAGATTTGTGACTGCATCCAAGGTCATTCTGATTGCAAGGGGACTGCAAAAAGTTGTCCAGCGATTGCGGGGTGCTGTGTCTAACTATGCCCCAGTTATTTTAATGATGGACTCACTGGCTGAGGACATGCAAAATCGTTTCCACAACATAGAGCATTTTCGTCTGCTTTCTGAGGCTACCCTGCTTGACCCCAGATTTAAAGCAACATTAAGGAACTTTTCCTCTTCGGTCGCCCTACAGGTTGGAAGCGGAATTGTCCATTACCGCTGTCGTAAATAATTTCGCCGCCCGCAGCCTACCATTGCACGCACGCTCGTTGTTTATCCAACATCGGCTTTGGATGAACAATGTCCTCAGACAAGGTAGAGTATGTTGCATGATTTCATGAAAGCATGATGTATTGCGACATCAGAAACGAAGAAAAACTAAATAATGACTATTGTAACGCTTGACGTAAAGCAAGTCAGATTTGTAGTTTTCTTATGTCTCATTAGAACTACAGAAACGCGACCCGGTTAGGCAAACTTGCATAGTGTGGTTAAAGCAGATATAGGGCCGCAAAGCGAATCCAGAAGTGCCTTTCACCCTGTTACGACTTGATGAACCACTGATACGATTTTGGAAACATTATTTTATGGTAAAAAATGTTACTTAGTGTTGCTTTAAGCAAAGGGCCTTTTGTGATGCAGCACCTGCAGATGAAGCTGCCAAAAGTATAACTGCAGCTGCTGCAAGGGTTTGGTCCAGTGAAGAAGAGCAAACTCAAGATGAGCGCACAACCCTCCCAGCTTCTCCTTCATATCAACAGCCATCTTCAATCTGGGAGGATTTTGATGAGAGAGTGGCTGATGCAGTCAGCATCAGCAACCCAACATCCGCCGCAGTGGCAGCAATGAGAGGGTATCTTGCAGAGACCTTGATTCCAAGAGATGAAAACCCACTGGCCTGGTGGAAAGCAAAGCAGGCAGTATATGAAGGGTTAACAGCAGTGATGAAAAGGAGACTTTGCATAATAGCTACATCTGTGCCTTCAGAGAGAGTGTTTTCCAAAACAGGTCAGATTATTTCAGAAAGACGAAACAGACTGAGTCCAAACAAAGTTAGGCAGATTGTTTTTCTGAATGCAAACCTACCCTTGTAAGACAACACACCAAAGAGAGGGTCAAATGACTAAGTTGCATATTGTTACTTGTGTATCTTTTATTGTCTTTTTACTGCACTGGTTTAAAACTGTTTTTGCACTTTTTTTTGATAATGCAAGATGACATTTGTTATTTACAGATAACAACAGGTATTGCCTGAAGAGTTAAATGTGCATGTGCACTTTATTTATATAATGCAATATAAGTCATTTCCTGAAGACTTAAATACATGCAAGTGCACTTTTTTTGATAATACAAGATAAGATATTGCCTGAAGAGTTAAACGTGTGCAAGTGCACTTCTTTTTTGATAATGCAAGATAATAACAGACATTGCCTGAGTTAAATACAGTGTAGTGTGCAAGTGCACTAGTTTTCAACAATTATTCTTTGTTAAATGTTAATGGTGTATTGTTTGAAACACTTTGACAGTTTTATTAAAACAGTTTATTTAATACAAACTAAATTTGTGAATGTATCATTAACTACAATTACAGTACAGGAATTTCATAAATCACCCTTGCTTCCTGTTAAAACAGCCTACTGTAACTCAGTTATTTTTGTCCAGAATCCCTTATTGAGATCATAAAACACCCATTATTTAGCCTTCAACAGCATCTTCAACTAAAACAATGCACAGTCAAGATTTTTAAAAAAATAAACAATTTAATACTTTTGCTCCACCAGTTGTTTCAAAAACTCATACAGTGATAATACAGTAATTAAGTCATAAACATTTTCAATATGTTTTATTTTGTAATCCTTTTTGGTTTGCAACACAATAATAAAGAAGCATGTATTTCGTCCAGGGAAAATAATTACACGCATGCTCAGTATCTCCAGCTCATCGGTTCTCAGTATGTCGGACGCGTCTGAAAGAAACAGTTTTCGGTTCAGTCAGTGAGTATACTGGTGATCTGCATTGTAAGAGGCGGCACCGGCGCTACGCAGACTGACCGAGCGCTCTATGACATCAAAATACCGCGAGAGCGATTAGAAAGCATATGGAGCCATCAGCTCTGTAATCGCCCTCGCAATACTTTTATGTCATACACCGACCGAGTTGAACACGCCTCTTTCGAGAACCTCTGTGGCCCTGTCCCAAATGGCACACTCCGGACTTGTGGACTTCCTCAGAGTCCACACTTTGGTGACGTCATGTAGTACAGACCTATAGGGCCCTTGGCGCGAGTCCACGAGGGTGCATTGAGAGATATTTTTGGGACAGACTCGATCGTCAAGCCTGAAATAACGGTCTGGTTGTTGTTGGACAGGAGAAATCACATTTTTGCGCTCCGACGTCTCATCTCCATGTCAGCTACACAGCCTAATTTTACAGTTCTATATTTGATATTGTGCATGCCACCTGGGCATTAGACAATAGATACATCATGCTTGTTTAAATGATGTATACAGTTGTACATAATAATACATAATGTTCCATTTGAACTAAGATTACAATTTTAACACATAATGAAAATGTGCATTAGTTTCAGATGAATTTACAGGTTTCAATATTCATACTATGTTTACATATGACTCAGTAAAGCCCTGACATTCGGTTCTATTTATTTAATTAATCATAATGTGATTGTATTATTCAACACACTATTATTATGTTTGAGACATCAACCACTGGTCAATGACCATAATGTTTGTATAAACTGTAGGTAACAAAAACCATAATATTTTCTTCTCAGCCATGTCAACAATTGCCCGTGAGCGAAATCTCCTCCCATCCGTTGTCTGATTGGCCTTTCGCAAGGATTCCTGGGTAGTTAAAGTGCGTGGAGCCTGCATCTATGCGGGCTTCGCGGAAGAGCGCTTCAAGGGTGCAAAGGGGGCGCTGCTGAGCACACTTCAGAGCGTTAAAACGCTGAATGGGATGGCCTACGCCCTACGGACTAGTAGACTTTTTAAGTCCAATTTAGTAGACAATTTAAGTCCACGAGACCGAAAGTCCTCATGAAGTGCGCCATTTGGGACAGGGCCTGTGTTTACGTTCGGGGTACATGACATGTGATGTCACGCAATGACACACACGCATGCTCAGTATCACTACAATCAGTATCATAATAGTGCGCGCATGCTCAGTATCAGCTGCTCGTGCTCATCACTTCTCTCAGGACAACATGTCTCAGTTCTATGGCAAGCCCTTTTAACATTTAAAAGCTAAGTTTGACTATCCGGAATTAACATTGTAGATATCAACAATGTCTTTCTGACTAGTCATAATTACATTTTGGATAATTGGAATTGTCATTCAAGATATCTGTAACGTAGTTATCAACCTGTCGGTGATTGGTTGGAACACTATTTATTTTGGTTTTGAGTGGTTGGTGAAACCAATTGTTTTTGTGTGCAGATCTCAGAGCCTAGGCTGCCTACAGAGACGCGTTTTTTTGACGGCCTGCTTATGGGGCGCCAGGGGCGGGCACCTAGCGGATCGTTAGGAAAGATTAGATGAATGTGATCATTTATGTTTGGGCCTGAAATCGCTGATACAACCTTTAAAATTACGTCGTAGGTTATTGTTGACGTAAGATTTATGCGTGAAAGAGATTCACACTAATTCACTTTAATAAAGATGCTGACATGCATGCTATTCTTGCCATGGAAGTACAATAACATTAACTTCCCTTAGATGAGAAAAAAAGTTCTTAGTTCAGATTAGTTCTTATTTTTTTATATTTTTTTTCAGTTTGAAACAGTATCTAACAGCATTAAAAAGACGATTAAAAACTCCTTCGCCCTCTGGTTGCTCCGACATGGTGCTAATCAGTGCTAATTACAAGTTAACAGTTAACATGTGCTTATGGCAAGCCATTTTAACATTTAACAGCTAGACTGGATATGTGTTGCAGATATCTGTAATTCAGTCTTTCTTCAGTCCTAGTCAAAAAGAACATTTCAGATATTCGCAACTACATTCTTCCTATCCATAATTGTCATTTCAGATATCCACAAAGACATTCTTCCTAGGACAAATGACATCACTTTTACCATTCATTTGTATGGGGTTTATCATTACAGATATCTACAATTCAGTTGCAGATATCCACTATGTGAATTACGGATATCTGCAACTGAATTGTAGATATCTGTAATTCTAGTTTGAGATATCTTCAATTTGATTCTGACTAGTCATAACTCCAGTTCAAGATATCTTTAATTCACCTCAATTCAAGATATCTACATGTTCCTTTTCAGATATCTTAAATTAAGTTTTGACTAGGCGAAATTACGTTGTAGATATCTGTAACTGGAGTTATGACTAGTCAAAATGGCGTTGTAGATATCTCAAACTGGAGTTAGTTATAGATATCTTGAAATTAATTTTTGATTAGAGATATCTGAAATTTTAGATATCTGTAACTTTCATTCTGCCTAGTCAAAATGTAATTACAGATATCTTGAATTAGAGTTTTGACTTGACCAAATGACGTTGCAGATATCTGTATGCAAATTAGGCCCGCATCACACTTTAGGCGGGAGCAGAGCATGTTGTTCAAATCATCAAATCACATAGCACCTGTTAACTGTTAACTTGTAATTAGCACTGATTAGCACCATGTCGGAGCAACCAGAGTTTTTAATCGTCTTTTTAATGCTGTTAGATACTGTTTCAAACTGAAAAAATAAAATAAAAAATAAGAACTAATCTGAACTAAGAACTTTTTTTCTCATCTAAGGAAGTTAATGTTATTGTACTTCCATGGCAAGAATAGCATGCATGTCAGCATCTTTATTAAAGTGAATTAGTGTGAATCTCTTTCACGCATAAATCTTACGGCAACAATAACCTACGTAATTTTAAGCATGATCATAAACATAGCATTGCAACAATTTTTTTTTTTTTTTTGTATATAAGAAACATTTTCTGGTGTTTTTTTCGATTACAGCTAACGCCATGACTGCTTCTTTCTTCTTCCATTCATAGAAATAAGGAAATTAACCCACTTCTTCTTTGATTATGGCGGGGAGGGGAAATTACTTATTTATGGATATCTAAAATAGAGCAACGTCATGCACAATAATTTGCACTAGTCATAATGACGTTTGAGATATCTTTAACTTTCATTCTGCCTAGTCAAAACTGAATTACAGATATCTGCAGTTGTCATTTAAGATGTGTGACTATGGCAAGCCGTTTTAGCATTAAATACTCCTTCCCGTACTAGTCATAAATCAGTTTTGACTAGTCATAATTCCAGTTCCAGATAACTCTTCTGCAATTTTGACTCGTTGTAATTGCAATTAAGATATCTACAATGTGATTGTGACTAGTCATAATATGCATTGAAGATATCTACAATGTTAATTTGACCACTCATAATATACATTACAGATATCTACAATGCTTTTATGACTAGTCATATTCTTCCATTGACTTCAATTGGAAAATATTTTCAGATATCTACAAATGAGTTTTGACTAGTAGAAATTGTAAATAAACATATCTGTAAAAAATAAATTTCCAATGGATTTCTAATTAGAGATATCTCAAATTATAATTTGCACTAGTGGCAATTAAATTAGAGATATCTCTAATTTAATCGCCACTAGTGCAAATTATAATTTGAGATATCTCTAACTGGGTTTTGTCTAGTCATAATCAAATTGGAGATCTATTTAATTCATCGTTTTTTAAGATATCCAAAAATACATATGTAGATATCTTTAAGTAATTTATTACTAGTCAAATTACAGTTGTAGATATCTTGAACTGGATTTTTGACTAGGCAAAACTTAATTAGAGATATCTTGAATTGGAACTCGTCCTAGTCAAAACTCATTTAAAGATATCTTCAATTTAATTATAGATATCTCAGTCTGCTTTTTGACTAGGAGGATCTTTCTTTGGAGATATCTGCATTCAGCTTTGTGACTAGGAAGAATTTCAGTGTAGATATCTTGAATGAACATTCTGACTAGTCGAAATTATTGTGTACTCAAACCACCCCTTTGCTAAGCCCCGCCTTTTCTAACCATTTTGTCTTCGAGGAGCGCGCCAAAAAATCTCAGAACGGCCTGACCTGGTTTTCAGGTAATAAAATTACTGTAAAAGTAACTGTATGTTATTAACACTGGAATAGTAACTGCATTATTTGCAAATCACGGGATTGTTTTGCGTTGTCAATGAACCGTTTTCTAAGGTAATATAGTTGTCAGAGATAGGCCTACCGTCGGAATCATCTCTTTAGCCCAGGGTTCACCAATCTCGGTCCTGGAGGGCCACTGTCCTGCAGAGTTTAGCTAAAACATGATCCCAGTCAAAACTGGAAAATATGTATTGCACATAGAGAGTATAGCAAAAGCTAATTTGCATCTCAGGTCCCTAGAAAGGCTTTTCTAAACAAAATAAAAAATAAAAACAAAAAATAAAACTACTACTCATAGAATAAAACTACCACAATATGTCACTTATAGACGTTCAAATACCTACCTAAATTATACATATTAGAATGGAGCTTTCAACTCTAGCATAAAAAAAAAACTTTTACATTACATTACACTTTTACATACAAAAATTATAACATTTAAATATGCGTGCAGTTCTGGTTTATTTTAAACCATCGCATTCAATGTAAAGGACTTTATATCAAGTATTTCCTTAAACACATTTGGCAACAGGTTCCAGAGTTTGTAGCCCTCAACAGAAAAGGCTCTTTGCCCTTGTGTAGTCCTACGAAAATCAATCCTACAATTCCCACCTGCCGAACTCCTAGTGATTCTACTTGTATCATCCTGTCTCTTTATCAATTTACATATAGCAGATGGTGCCTTATTGTGCAAACATTTAAAAATCAATTTTATATATGACAGATTTTTTAAATTTGTAAAACTTAGCATATTAATTTTTTTTTAAACGTTGCAGTGATGCCATCGATTTGGCTTTTTATCCATTACTTTCAGAGCTCGATTATATAACATTTCAATTGTTTTAATTAAGGAATCACTTGTTTGAGTCCAAACTTTAATACAGTATGAAATGCGGGACAAGATCATTGCATGCATAAAAAGATGTGCTGCCTCAATTGAGATGTATTTTCTAATAAGCCTGAAACAGTTTAGGTTAATCCTTACCATTTTTGAGAGCTTTTTTATATGTTTATCAAATTTAAGTTGTGAGTCTAAAACAACACCTAAAATAATTAAACTCATCTACCTCCTCTATTTCTTTTATTGTTTACTCTAATTATTACTTTTTCTTTTTGCTTTCTATTAGAAAAGCACATAAAGACAGTTTTATTAACATTCAGAGTAAGATGATTTTCCTGGAGCCATATAGATATCCTTTCCATTTGTGCATTTAAAACTGCAGCAACCTTGGCGGATGACTTAGCCGATGTATAAATTACTGTGTCATCAGCATAAAGCTGGCATTCAACATCTGGATAAGTTTTCTGTATAAGTTTATGACTGTTTTCTCTGTGATTTGTGTGCAGCTGTTGTTCTTTTGAGTGACGATTCTACATTTGTGTGGGCCACAGTTATGATTCAAGTCAAAGTTCTAGTGCTAAAATTATTCTAATCATCATAATATAACATTCACTTCTACATTAGACTAATGCTTTTTGTTTTAGGCAATAAGTGTTTCTTTTCATTTCTGAATTGTCTTGTTGTGGTAGCACACCACTACTAAAATTGATATTGAGGAAACAGTGCTACCAGAAAAGTTCATATAAAAAAAAGAAAGAAATGCAAACATGTTTTACACTTAAACCTTTCTTTTCTTTTGTCAACAGGTGTGGTAAACTGGAACTCCTTTTCAGAGAAGTATAAAAGGACCTACCGCATTCCCTATCTGATCTCCCGTTGCATTCAATGCAATGATTTGTACAAAGACTGTGAAGGATACTGGGGAAGTGGACAAAGAGGATAACTTCAAGGGTTCTACTCTGAAAATGATTTTGCTGGATACTGCTGCATGGACTGTTTTTATGTGGCTGGAGGCACAATCTGATTTTCTATGACAATATTAGTGCCAGAAATTGTGGATTGGGTTTGCATAAATCCTCCTTGTGTTGCCTTTCAATAAAAGTTTTTTGTGATAAGTTTGCTTGTAGTTAATTTGCCTCAAAGTATCATATTTGACAGTAGTGCATTTAGCTGTTTATTAGTGTTGTCAAAAATTCGTTTGTCAGCACATCAGGCAATATGACATGAACAGATGTTTAAAATTATTTATTTAAAACATGAAAAGATGTTTAACAATATTTATTTAAAAACAATGTTTTAGACAAAGTACAATTTCAAAAGAATAGCTATATTAGTACTTGCTCCACAGTCTAGTTGAGGTGGGACAATTAGAAAAAAACAATACATTGCAATATGGTTTCTAGCAATACATTATCAATACCTTGGCAGTGGCATTAATGCATATTGAAACTTGCTTTACTGTATACAGACAAAAACAAGCATTTTGAAGATGTAATTTCAAAGGTTTATGTTCTTTAACAGCTAAGAGTCAGTTTAGTCAATTTGAATATGTTCAGTAAAACTTGTGCGTGATAGATTAAAAAGCATACGGAACTAATCGCATACTTTTCTCTAATCGCTCTCGCGGTCGTTTGATGTCATATCGCGGAAGTGGGCGTAACTTGAAGTGACGTGACGTAATTTGAAGGGGCGTGACTTGTGACGTGACGTAACTTGAAGGGGCGTAACTTGAAGTGGGCGTAACTTGAAGTGGGCGTAACTTGAAGTCTTGCGGGGTGCAGACAGATTCTATTGGAAAAAGGCACTGTTTTAGTGCTTCTCCTTTAATGCTAATGAGCTGCTGGTTCACGGCACAGGGGGCGGAGCCTAAGCAGCCACGATCAGAGCCAGAGAACAGTAAAGATGATTATAATAAAACAGACAGTCACAGTAATGGTGTTCATTTCGACCATAAAAATGCCTACAGAGTCAGAGAATATATGCTGTATGGAGTTGGAACAGGTATAGTTTAGTTTAATTACGATTATAACCTATTTGGCATTGCTTGTATACACTATTAATGCAAGCCTGCTGTAGGACTCCGTCTGACGATCTGAATTGTCTGAATGATGACACAAAATATACTGATGAGTTTAATAAAGTTTACTGTATGTCACACAAAAGATGAAGCATCAGTTTTTCTTCAGAAAATCACTGTTAGAGCTGAGTAAACAGTATAAGAAGTGCATAAGTAACTTGCATAAATTTCTGTAGAGTTGAGGGAGCATTTTCTTTGAAAACAAAATGAATCCAACTCGTCTTCAGTGGCTGGCAGATTTCAAGAGTAAATAGAGAGAGCTATGTGAATGAATACATCCAGCTACAACACCTTCAACGCTTGGGAGATGCTTCGACGCTTCTCGTGAGTGCATTGCTGCAGCAATGGCTGATGTGTACAACTCGCAGTGAACTAAATCAGGGCGGGTCTAAGTTATAACGGCAGTGTCAGTCAACACTCGTGGGCGGGGCCTGTGGCTTTAGTGATGTCACTAAAGCCACATTCTGAAAACAGGTCGTTTGGAGAGACTGCTTATGATTTATGGGGATTAAAAAAAAAGGAGTGAGTGGATTTTTATCACTGTAGGGTGGTTGTGTACACACACTGCCAACACACATTTATGTCCAAACACCATACAAAAGTGAATTTTGCATAATAGGTCCCCTTTAATTTTCTTTATATATCTATCTATCTATCTATCTATCTATCTATCTATCTATATATATACACTTTTTTTTTAGGCCATCGAGGAAAGACGCCAGCGAATGGCAGCCCGTGTTGAACCTCTAGATGGAGAATATCTGAAAGCCAAATATCCAAATGGAGATGTGAATAAGAGGAAGTTCATCATGTCTGATCCAATTCAAGTAAGACGTTCATTGTGAAGAAGGATTAAGGTTTTTTTCATATGTTTTATTTAGTTATTTTTCCTCATTTCTGGATTTCTTTATTTTATTAATATTTGCCATCATGGGCTCTTTGTTTTTAGGTCTTGTTTGATTTTATTGGAAAAGATGAAATGGCCAGTGAGGTGTTCAGAATCCAGGAAGCTACTTCTTCAAATGCTGTATAGAGAGCACTTCTACTGGGTCAATTTCAGATCATGGAATCAAACCGTTCTCTACATTGTATGTGCTTTGGACATCACCTTTTGATAATCTGGTAAGTTACTACCACAGTATCACTTGAGCAAGTTTTTTTTTTTTTCATAATGATTTTGATTTGGCCATATGCATTACCTTTTATTGATAAATTATCATCATTTTTGGCCTGATTGTCCCTGTTAAATTTTATCTTAAAGGGGGGGTGAAATGCTCATTTTCACTCAATCTCCTGTTAATCTTGAGTACCTATAGAGTAGGGCTGAACGATATATCGTTATCGTATCTATATCGAGATATGAACTTTCAAGATATTACTATCGAAAAAAGCAACGATATCGACGATATAGATTTTCCCTCTCCGCGCTCGCCCTGCATACAACTCTGGCAGTCACAACAAACATCAGTTTTACGAGTGCCCTTGAATGCACCGCTAAAGCCAGCGCGCGCACACTACCAGGGACGTGGGAACTATATTGTGAGAGGGGGGGCGGCGTTTCCATGGTGACGCGTCATTGCTTGTCACGTGACACACCGCAGCAGCAACAGCGCTGAATGAATGATGATCTGCTTTTATGTCATTTTTCCTTTTTTATTCAGAATATTCACAAATGTGTTAGCTATGGCATGAAATATCTGATATTCCGATTGTCAAATACATGCAAGTGGAAGTATATTGTTGTTTAAACACCTTTATAACGATCGCGATAGTTGAGCTGTATGCGCGATGGGCGCCGCCGTGTTAGTTTGTGCCGCAGACGCAGTTCAGAGAATCGGATCTGTTGGATTTACAAGTTACAACCTCTATGTTTACAACACGTGAATTCATCCACTTCTCCCGAAATACTTAAAAGTAAGGCTGGTGAACTGGGAATAGAATAGAGTAAACATTGAAGTTACTTACACAATGTGTATCTGATATGAATAAAACGTGTCGAATTATAATGGAAAGGATTATTATTACCTCTTCCATAGACATCAGTGTGTATTTTACAAACTCTAATGTATTGTTTTTTTAGTACTTACGTAGTCATATCGTATTGTATCGATATCGAGATATCTGGCATGAAAATCGAGATATGAAATTTTGTCCATATCGTTCAGCCCTACTATAGAGTAGTATTGCATCCTTCATATCTCCAAAACGTCTTTAGTTTTATTATATTTATAAGTTAAAGATTGGCTGTACCGAGTCTTTCCGGAAAAAACCGAGCGGCTGGGGGCGGGCCGTGTGGGCGGTGTGCTATAGCTGTGCTAACTGATCTAACAACAACACAGAGACATTTGAAGTAGTTTACTCACCGTGACTGCTCGATCCTTAAGCATTAGACGATCTGCAAATAAGTCGATCTGGGCTTTGTTTATAAAACAATCATCGTCGAAATGCAGGGAACAAAGAGTCGTGCACAACCTCCGTTGATGCTTCGAAAAAACAAACTCCATCCACTATTCCCTTAACGCTGGGTTCTTTGGGAATCTGTGCAGGGTTGTCTTGCCCTGCCAACCAAAAACCCACTTCTTTGGTGACATTGACTTCCCTAAAGCCGAGCAGAGCGCTTTGAGGTAACGTACTGCTTTCGCTCTCTTCTCTCTCTGGTCTGCGAGTGCGCGCGCGGCCGCGGAGAAGTGCCCTTAGGACCCATATAAGGAAATTCCGCTCTATCTTACGTAAGACAGAGCCATACTCGAAAAAAACTTTCCGAAACTTGTGACAAACCGGAAGGAGTATTTTTGGAACAAAAATACTCCTTCAAACGTACAACTTAACTTTTGAAACTTTGTCCATGTTTAGCATGGGAATCCAACTCTTTAACAGTGTAAAAAACTCAGTATGCATGAAACAGCAATTCACCCCCCCTTTAAGGCTTGTTAAGAATCCCTGCGTCCCAGTTTGCCTACTTATACCATGCCCTAAAAGTATGTGCTCTTTTTGTGAAGAAAAAGTACATACTTTTGAGTGTGTGAGAGAAGAGTAGGTAAGCTTTGGGACATACTATCCAGTCATAAAACTGTCTTTAACAGACACCATAAACTGGCCTGTCAATCATCTTTTCACAGTTAATATCCTCCACATTTAATTTAATTCAATTTGCTACTAGCCTGTGAGAAAATAAGTAGTATGTTGATCTGCAAATTATGGGTCTTGCATGTAAAGACATTTACATTTATGCATTTGGCAGACGCTTTTATCCAAAGCGACTTACATTGCATTCAAGGTACATATTTTACATTTTGTTAGTTCTTGCTTTCCCTGGGAATCGAACCCATGACCTTGGCGTTGCTAGCGCCAACGCTCTACTGTTTGAACTACAGGAAAGCCTGTAAAGACTCTTTATGCATATTGTTAGTTAAGATGAAATATAACATGCATAACATTAAATAAACATTTTTATCAGTTGAAATTTTTATTATTAGTGACTCAAACCCCCTCTCCATCGGTCTCGCATGTTTGAAACCTCGCTATGTGTCCATCCACCTATTTTTTATGTGCATTTTGCATGAAAACACGCACATAAACTAAGATGGAAACACATTTACCAAATAAAATCCAGTACATGACAGATTATAACTCATCATGCCCAAATGTATAGAGTCAGTACAGTTGTGTTCAGTCTGTGATTACAGTCTACATTAATATCTGTGTGTAAGTGTTTGGAATCTTTTCCAGTGTAAGTATATAGTCTTCAAATGTGTTGAGTTCCTTCTTAGAATGATTCAGCTAGTCATAAAGTGTGCTTCAAGCTTAACTCAGAATAGAGCATACTCAGCATAGAGTAAAAGGTTGATTCTTGGGATTTAAGAATCAGATTGTCTAAATGAGAATTGATTAAATTTGAGAAATCAACAATTTTAACTCAACACTACTTAGTAAATCACAGTTTTGTCATTAGTTCTGTGTTCTTTTCATTTCAGGAAAAACACTGTGACCCTGTAAATGTTGCCCAGCCTCCAGTGGATTCGCCCTTTGTTCAGTCTTCAGTGGCTCTATCCCCAGTCCAGTCTCCAGTCGCTCTGACCTCTGCCCAGTCACCAGTCGCTCTGACCTCTGCCCAGTCACCAGTCGCTCTGACCTCTGCTCTGACCTCTGCCCAGTCACCAGTCGCTCTGACCTCTGCCCAGTCACCAGTCGCTCTGACCTCTGCCCAGTCTCCAGTCGCTCTGACCTCTGCCCAGTCACCAGTCGCTCTGACCTCTGCCCAGTCACCAGTCGCTCTGACCTCTGCCCAGTCTCCAGTCGCTCTGACCTCTGCCCAGTCACCAGTCGCTCTGACCTCTGCCCAGTCACCAGTCGCTCTGACCTCTGCCCAGTCACCAGTCGCTCTGACCTCTGCCCAGTCACCAGTCGCTCTGACCTCTGCCCAGTCACCAGTCGCTCTGACCTCTGCCCAGTCTCCAGTCGCTCTGACCTCTGCCCAGTCACCAGTCGCTCTGACCTCTGCCCAGTCACCAGTCGCTCTGACCTCTGCCCAGTCACCAGTCGCTCTGACCTCTGCCCAGTCACCAGTCGCTCTGACCTCTGCCCAGTCTCCAGTCGCTCTGACCTCTGCCCAGTCACCAGTCGCTCTGACCTCTGCCCAGTCTCCAGTCGCTCTGACCTCTGCCCAGTCTCCAGTCGCTCTGAAATCTGCCCAGTCACCAGTCGCTCTGACCTCTGCCCAGTCTCCAGTCGCTCTGACCTCTGCCCAGTCACCAGTCGCTCTGACCTCTGCCCAGTCACCAGTCGCTCTGACCTCTGCCCAGTCACCAGTCGCTCTGACCTCTGCCCAGTCTCCAGTCGCTCTGACCTCTGCCCAGTCACCAGTCGCTCTGACCTCTGCCCAGTCTCCAGTCGCTCTGACCTCTGCCCAGTCACCAGTCGCTCTGACCTCTGCCCAGTCTCCAGTCGCTCTGACCTCTGCCCAGTCACCAGTCGCTCTGACCTCTGCCCAGTCTCCAGTCGCTCTGACCTCTGCCCAGTCACCAGTCGCTCTGCCCTCTGTACAGCCTTCTGTGGCTTTGTTCACAGCCCAGACTCCATTCATTAATTTTAATTTTGAAGACCAACCTACAGAGCCAATTGTCATTGATATTGATGAAGAGACACCACTTAGTTCTCCATCTCCCCAGCAATCAGACATTGTAGATCTATCCCTAATAGATCAAGGGAGGTCCGTGGCCCTAGATGAGTATGTTCCTATATATGCTTATTTACTTACAGTTAAAAAAAATACTTTTTATGCATTCGCAAATTAACATAAACACACACACACAAAGCCACCAACTCTTCATTTAAAAATAATGGGATGAGGTTGCTTTGTGACTGGAAGTCCCTGCATGTGTGAGCGGGGCTTTATGCAACTAGCAATATTCTAAAATATACCATAATGTTCAGCATTTGACTAAAAACAATCCAATCTTTGTCTCTTGCAGGGTTGACCTACAGACCATTCTAAAAAAACTGCAAAGCAAAATCGATGGAAACATCTGCCCAACAGCAAACCAAATAAATGTGTTCAGAGAAAACATACTACAGTGCAGCCCTGCAAGCGGTCAAGCGGCGACGATTCAACCCACAAGCAAAATTAGATGTTTGTTGATGCTGAGGAAAAATGGGGAAGGGGCAATAGATGAAGGCGGCCCTACTAGAGAATACTTGCGGTTGTTGATGCGGGCTATCCATCAATCAAATGTCTTTCAGGGCCATGAGAAAGACTGGAGTTTGGCTCTAGATACACAAGGTCAGTACTCCTGTTAAAACAGAAAGCTTTTGTGTCAGCTTATGTTGTAATGCTATTCAGCTATTCGGTATCCATGAAAAAAATTTCTATTTTTTTTCTCCCACCACTACATGCTTTTTGGATTCCACCTTAACAGTCGAATGGCGCGGAGCAGAGTGCGCATTCGTTTTCAATTCATTCATATGGAAGTTGAGTTGGGCAGTTCTTGAATATCAAGCGAAAAACGTGCCAATCAATGTGTCTGTCTTGTACGGACGAGAAATACGAAACCAAGTAAATACAGGGCCAGTCTCGCAGGTATTGATACTGTTGGAAACTCAGAATCGACGACCAGGAGACTTGGTTCTTTCTTCAGCAGGATTTCTTTATTGAGAACACAAGCTGTCGGTAGCTGCAGTCACCAAAGTCTGACTAACGTAACTTTACATGGTATCTTATAGGCAATTCAGTGGGCTGTCCTTAAAGGTGCTGACCTGACCCTAATTGCATGTTTGTTTCTGTGTCAGCATGCAATTACAGAAAATCAACACAGAACATGTGCTATGTGCCTGTAACGATCACAAGTTACAAGAATGAACTTTTAAGTGTTTAAATTTGTGTTTTGTGAGTTTTTTTATTAGAACTCTCAAAGAGGGGACTGTAGGATTACAAATTTAAGAATATGTTTTAGATCTGCTGATCCTACTTCCTTACATAACATCACTTAAAAAAACTAAGGTGATACTGTATTGGGCATTCAAGGTGAACATGAGGGCATACATTTACTGATTAGATTTAACATAGTTTCCTTTGAAGGGGTTTTGGAAGTCTTTGATCTTAAGAGTTTAACTATGTGTGAATGTTACATAGTCTTAGTTCTCGTGACCATGTGATGTTTATACAATTTGGGGAATACCATTATCTCCAGTTGGGGGTAATTGCCTCTATTGTCTTTAGTTTAGATGATTAGATTTAGTGGTCATCCCTAAGGCTGTGTGTAAAGTTGAATAGTCTTTTTTGATCTTTTGTGTTTGTATTTTTTTAAGGGTTCATAAACTGACAAATCAAATTTCCTAAGTTTTACATTGTACTATTAAAACATTCTGCTTGTTTCAGTAAAAGTATTTATAATGGTTCTGTAGGAATTTCTGACATCAATATTTCTTCTGTTTTACTTTAGCTTTGGAGAATAGGTTGTATGCATCAGTGGGGAAGATGATAGCTGTGTGTGTCGTCCATGGAGGAGTTGGCCCACATTTCTTCTCTGAAAGGCTTTTTCAGCAGATCTGTGGTATGCCAACATCCTCTGCCTCAGTGGATGAGGTTGGAGATCATACATTGAGGGAGCAACTAATCAAGGTACGGAGATGTTTGAGAATTTAAATAATTGTGTTATATGATGCTATTATTAAAGATCATTATTTTGTGTATTTGGAAAATGTGTTGACATGTTAAAAAACACCATTATTTTTCATATGCAGTGCATTATTTTAGCTCCTCTATGCCTAGCCTCTCTCAAATGTGGTGTTTTCTACAAAGCCCCTCCTTCCATCTGCTCTGATTGGTCAGCTGACCCAGTGCATTGTGATTGACCAAACACCCACAAGTGTGTGTCAGAAATGTAATGCCCCTTACCATAATTGTGAGCTAGAGCTTTCAAAGTACATATAAAAACAGTTAATGGGTACATGTTGCTCAGCTCTGCTTGAGCAGGCATCAGTGTCATACAGAACACAGGGCATCTAGAGCTGCTTTTCCACCATCAGGCCGAACTGTTCTCTTTGCTTAACAGTTTCATTCTGTGCCGATACAGATGGTTTTTCCTCACAATTGTAAAATTGCTTTTTTCACAATTGTTTTAGATACAGGAAGCAACAACTGTTCAGGAGGCAAAATGTGCCATTGCAGAAGCAGCAGACAGCTTAAGTATCATTGGTGCCTTGAGATATGTATCACACCTGACAGAAAGGAACTCTCGTGTCCAGTCAGCTGCAGAGTTCTTTGTGAATGGGAGACTGCGAGCTGCCTTGGACCAGTAAGTGATTTAAAGGGTTAGTCTGCCCAAATATTGAAATTCTGTTGTTAATTATTCACCCTCATGGGTTTCCACACCCCAGGACTTTAGCTAACTTCCAGAACACAAATAAAGATACTACCATGCTAACATCTCCTGAGAGTTGTCATGATAGAACACCTTTTGTGTTGAAAACATACAGTATATGAAGGTCTTACGGGTTGACCTGAGTAATTAATGAGAGAATTGAAATTTTTTTGGGGTGAAGTAAATTTTTAAGCCTTTCCTTTTTGACAACATAACTATCATCAGCTTGAAACTTCCATTGACTGCTATGTTTGCTATGTTTGTTATGCAGGTTTTCAGAAGGGTTGCAAACTCTCGGTTTGCTGGAAGAGATGCAGAAATATCCTGCACTTTTTTATGACATGTTCGTCAATGAGCAGAGGCCCCTTCAAGCAAAGGACCTCTGTAGTCTTTTTTATGTGAACATTTCCCCACAAGGCAGCAACAGAAGGGCAAAGGAAAACCAGACCATATGCTACTGGAGGGACTGGTTGATCGATGTTGAAGGTATGACATGTTTTTATGTAATGTTAAAGGTATGCCATGTAAAATTTCTACAGTATAATGAGTGAATACTTAAATCCATTTTCCAAATTGTGTTTGTGCCTTGTCCTGAATCACTACAAATACAGTAAATATTTATATTCAGACTGTTTCATTATGAGCAGGACAGATGCAGTTAAATTAATAGCTAGAATGCTAACGCTACTTTATGTAGCTTTTAATTCTCTTGTAATGTGTCATTTGTATTTGTTTTATGCTGTTGGTCCTCTATAAACAAAGAGTGATTAATAAAAACAGTGACTTAGATTTGAAGAAAACAAGTGTTTGAAATGAAAAATTGTTATCTTATTTGTGGTGAATCTAACCATTATGCAGAACAAATACTTAGGATTGTATTTTTTTATTTATTTTTTTGTAATCAGACAAAATATAGAAACCATGCAGCTAGATGTAGTCATAATTAGACAGGCTGGCTAATTCTGTTTAGATCAAAATATCGTTGTCAAAGAACTGCATGTACCACACATTTTATAATAGGTTAGTCTTTTGAGGTTTGTGATTTTCTGTGCATATATTTTGCAGAGGGAGAGACTGATGGAGTCACTCTTGAGATGATAATGGAGTTTGCCACAGTGCCACCTCTGGGTTTCCCCCACCGCCCAGAAATAGAGTTCCTCCATCAAGACAGGAAAATCTTTCCAGAGGCCAATACTTGCCTCATTATACTACGACTGCCGATACACACAGAATATGAAATGTTCAAGACCTACATGACAGAGGGAATCATGCAAAGCCCATATTTTGGTGTTGCCTGAAATGGTTAAATCTAGAACTGCATCCATAATGGATGGGGTTTTGTTGCATTGTGGTGAGTTTGTATCTTGTTGTTAAAAGGAGTTAGCCCAAATATGAAAATTGTCACTGTTCACTCACACTCAGATAGTACCAATGTATTAGTTTCTTTGTTTTTGGAATGAAAAAAGAACGTTAATTTTTCCTCTTTTAAAGGAATAGTTCAGCAAAGAAAAGAAAATGTTGTCAATGATTTATGACTTACAGAAGTCTCATGCTTTAAGCTTTAATATTAGCCTACCTTTTTACACAAAGTAATTTTAAGTACAGTTACAACTGAGTACAGCTTTTATAAATTTAAAGTTCCATTTAAGAAGCACCTTGAAGTCAAATATGTTTGAGATGTGCATCCATTGCAAAATAAAATGCATTGTTCTGCATTATGCATGTTCGTGTTTATTGTGGAAAAACAGTGTTACACTGCTCATTTTTAACTGTTTGTTCAGGTTCTCTCACTTGTACACCAGCTTTTCATAGAAAATCATTTTTTCAATGTCAGCATCTAAGCATCTATTAATTCTTCAACAGAGCATTCTTGTAGTTAAAACTTTTACATATTAAAATATTACAAAAGAATGACATTCTTTATAACACACTCTAATCTGCAACACTAGTTTGCCAAAACATTAGCAATTTCTGCACAACATACCTGAAACTTAATCTTCAAATCTGTAATATGGTCAATAGCATGGGAAACCGTTTCCATTTGTTGAGGAGTAAGGTTAATTTGAGGCTGTTCAAAAGTTACAGCTGGGATTTCTTCATTTTCAGCTGTGGGCAAAGACTCAATACCATGTTGAACCAGGAGTTCATTAAAATTTTCTGGCCTGTAGAGATCGTCTCCAAACACATTGTTGATGGCTGTGCTGTCAGTTCCTATCCTTGACAGCATTCCTTCTGTCCATATCTGTGTTGGTGTTTTATTGTTTTCTGTCCGCAAAGCATGGTGATTCCATGCCTCTTTGAAGTGCTGTAGTCTAGCTTGGATCTGTGGAAGAAAAACTATGCTGAGCGAAACTTTGTGAAGGTCATTGCTGGGATCAAGCAGTTCAGAATCTTCAAGACTGTAGAACATGCTGTAGAATGATTGTAGCACATGTAAAAATACATCCCTCCACAAACGTTCTATCCTTTGGTTGTGGACGGATTCCCCAGTAAAGTGACTCCGGCGCTGAAGTCCTTGTACAAGGTTCATAAACAAGGCCACTTGAAAGTTCTCACCACCGTGATCTGACCTTACCCTAGAGGGCAGACCGTAAAGGCATGTTGCTTGAATAAACTGAGACGAATTATAATTATCACTCGTCAAAATACAATTGTTACTAGCTTTAAATATATTTATAGATAGTCAGAACAAAGGTTTAAATGCTAAAACGGCTTGCCATAGTGTGAGGAGTTGAATGTCGTTTTCAATGACATCATTGCAGATATCTGTAATTCAGTTTTGCCCAGTTTGCCTAATCTCTATCTGTCGTTTCGACTAGTCACAATTACGTTACAGATATCTTGAATGACATTTCCAACTATCCAAAATGTAATTACGACTAGTCAGAAATACATTGTTCATATCTACAATGTTAATTCCGGATAGTCAAAATTAGCTTTTAAATGTTAAAAGGGCTTGCCATAGTCACTTGTGATAGTATTTTGTAAAGATATGCCCAGACGTGCAGTCAGACGCTGGCCATGATACTATGAACGCCCACAAGCGACCACAGTAGACTACAGGCTTTTAGACGCGCGCGAAAAAAAACTTCTGCAGTTTGATGAGATAACAGAAGTGAAAGGAAAATTAGTGCTTTTAATGATCAACGTGCCATTTCAGAGGAGGACAAAGAAACATCTACAACTGTTGTAATTTTCAAGGTAAGTTTTCCCGAATCACGCCTTTAGCGTTTGTGTGTGTGTGTGTGTGTGAGAGAGATTTATTTATTTTTTTCGTCCAGGCTTAACATTTCATCAGGGTGCGTGTGTCTTTATCACTACACTGAGTGCAGAAGCACGTGCCCGTAGTGCTTGTGTCGCGCTGGCGCGTGCCATGCAAATACAGAAAAGTTTCATATCTGATCATATTTCCCGATGTTCTCCTCCGATCACTGTCTGCCATGTGCTTTTATTATTGATGGCCACTTGGTCAGCATACGCACTCCTGCGATGCGACCGTGTCCGCCACACACACACACACACACACACACACACACACACACACACACACACACACACACACACACACACACACACACACACACACACACACACACACACACACACACACACACACACACACACACACACACACACACTGTATATAGGTAGTTTACATGATAAACGTTTTAATATTAGGGGAGACCGGGGACAGTTGCAACATATGGGGATGGTTGCAACATGTCATTTTTCTCCAATCAGAAACAAGCTAGAGTGATGACACTCATATATTTTTGTCATACTGTCCTGAAATTTTGTATGAATTAATCAAAACTTACTTAGTTTGAATTATTGTTTTGTTGACTTCTAAGTGTCATGGTTAGCATGTGTCAAAGTCAGTGTGTCTAGCAGGCACATGATGTTCTGTCGTAGCTGATAGGGTTGGGGACGGTTGCAACTAGTTGTAAATTGCATGTTTAATAAAAGTTTGTTGCATTGCAAATTGTTCAATTCTTCCTGTCTGACACTGAAATATGGAGGGATTGAATAGCATCTGTAACACCTGCACACTGAATCTATGTAGGCCTATGTTCTACACATGAACTAACAAAACTCAATAACTGTTATTTGATAAATATGACTAAATAAATAAATAATAGGCTACAATAATATTATTGAAATAAATAATACTATAATATTATAGTAGGCCTAAAACAGTTAATATTTTCAGAATTCTGTGCTCATTGAGACAAAAAGCTAAAGTTAATTAGTGAAATTTAAGGTATTTTTAACATGTTGCAACTGTCCCTGAGTCGGGGTCAGCTGCAACATCTGGCTTCTCCGATTCAAATAAATACTGTGAACGATATGTCATATATAATCATCTTTAAATGGTATGGGTAATTAGCAGACAGATGCAAGTTTAATATAATACAAATTTGGTTGGTCTAGTCCAAATAGTCTCTGAGTAACTCAGAGAAATGCAAAAAGTGTTGCAACTGTCCCCGGTCTCACCTACAGTTTTTTTTTTTTCAAATTGCTAAAAGTGAAACTTGAGGCCCACTCAAACTAGTCATGCCGAATCTTCAGACCAAGTTTGAAAAACAACAAGCACATTACGTGCTTTACACCCAGTTTGCTGAAATAACTTTTTTGCAAGACATTTCTCTACATTACACACATCACTCAAAACTAACAGCTCTTTTGTTTTATTTAGGAAACACTGCCATTTAAATGCCACATTAATTTCCTGTTGACCGATACCCAATGATCATGCTACAACACAGTTGTCATTGTTTAGATCCACGACTCAAAATTCAAATGATGTGACCAAACCAACTGTACATAATACAAGTCAGTTCAGAGTTCAGTACTGACTCAAAACGTTGCACTGAATGTTGATACCAACAATGGATGGAAACAATATAAGAGGTAGAGGAGGAAGAGTATGAGTAAAAGAGGAAGAAGAGTATGTGTGTAAGAGGTGGTGAACGAGGAGGAAGAGGATGAGGAAGAGCAGGTGTGGAGAATGTTGTCAAGGCTGGATCTGCTTTAGGGGTTTTCCCTTTGCCTGAGACGATATTGTCTGTGATGTGGCAAACTCCTCCGGCCATCCAGCATGAAGACATGATGCTGAAGCAGAATCAATCTCTCACTGACCTTGATCTTGCAGTTGCACAAATCTTCTGAGTGTAACATGCTTTTAATTTAGAGTTTTTACTATAACCTTTTTGGCTTTTGCAGTCACTGTATTATTTTCACAGTATGCAAGTGCTGAATATACAGACATTTGATAGGCCTACTATACAATATTCAGTACAATACTATACTTGCAGTGCATATAGAATTTATTCACCTTCCTACTGTAAGCTGTCATTACTATACTTTTTTACATAATTGCAAAATTTGTTTATTTTGTTACAATATACATTTTTCTGTAAATGCATGCTTTGGATTCTGTGTTCTCCATTTTTTTATGTAGTGTCTAACAAATGATCTGTAGTGTTTATAATATTGACTCGCTGTGTGTATGATCTGAGAGCATTGTTTGATTTTGAGCACAGATAAAATTGTTTTGAGGCAATTGTTTGATTTTACCAGAAAAGTCAAAGGTTCTCTGAATGTGGTTTGAAAATTTGGTTCCCTTTCAAGAGCAGTAACACCCGTTTCACACATAGCCTACTCTGTGCAGTGCGTATGCGGTGCAGGAGCAGCACTCGCTATAGTGCTTTCACATATGATGTGTTTGCAGTGCGTAACTGGTCCACGGCTGTACCACAAAAACATACTCACTATTTGTATTTCAAATCCAGAAGTTATCAGCAACTTTTATTTAAAAAAAGTTTTGTCAGCATTGCGATTCTCTTTGTACACAAATACACTCTTTAATGGACGTATGCACGTTTTTAAACAACATAGGCCTATTATTCCATGCATTACTTCTACTTATATTAAGTTGCTCAAGCAAGTGGTCAAATATTTAACCATGTACTTATATTAAAATCGATTAAAACTTAAAATTGACAAAAACAGCCGACTCTCATGCCTTTTCTTTTGCATTTAAATTTTAATACAATAAATCTTGCATGTCACAAATAACTTGTTTTTCCACCTCCACGAATGAGACGAGCGCTGTTCATTATGTCGCCTTGTTGAGGTAAATTGTAGTTTTCCTTGCTTTACCCTGTCTTAAAGTAAAAAGATGACTGTGGAAAAAAAGTAGCATTTAATTAAATACATTTATGGTGAGATTACTATATTTTATTTTATTAAACGCATTTATGGTGAAATTACTACATTTTCAGGTCAATCTGTGTACATTTTGACCACGAAACATGCGCTGTCACTTTAATTCAGCGTCTGCAGCACAGCAAAAATAGACTCGGTGCGGAAACAATCTCTGCACTGCTGTATACGCACTGCAACTGGAACGGATCGACAGACCGCATCCGTGTGCGGTGTGAAAGCTCTAACCTGTTAACATGGGTACGGAAAAAAATACGCACCGCATACGCACTGCAAATGGAGTATGTGTGTGTTGCTACGCTGCTGGTAGTCCTCCCTACTCCACTTTTGTTGAAATCTTATGGGCTAACGGCAGCTTGGAACAGCTGGCCAATTATTGCGAAGTATGCAAATACTGACTGGCTCGCTGGCAGTGTAAAATGCACGGGCGCAACAATTGCGTCAGAATCTTTCTTCACGCTGTCATCGTTGAAGTTGCACCTGAGGACTAGTTACCTTTTCTTCCTTGCCTCTGATGGCTAACCTTTGAGGGATTTTTGCGGGCCCCATCGACCTGCCCCCACACCTACGAGTAAAACTGCGCCGCCTGTCTGGGCCTGGCCCACGCCGAGGCAGCCTTCTTGGACTCCACGTGCGTGCACTGCACCGACCTGCCGGTGCGCACTCGAGAGGTTTTTTGCTAGTACAGGGTCGAGGCCCACTGCCGCCAGAAACGATGGTGACGACGAGGCCTGGGGCCATAGTCCTCTGCCGTCGCTACGCACCGGTCCATTTCGCGGACGCGCTGGACTCGGCGCAAAAGACTCCGGTAAAAAGGAAGTAAGTCTGGTATTCCCAGTCAAGCTGCCGCCAAGCTGTTTCGAGGAGGAGGACTCCGTTCTTCCACGACGTCCACGAGCACATGGTAAAGTCGTGATCTGCACCACGATCGGCGCGTGTCTAAAGGGACGAGGCAGAAGCCCATGGCTCTGTGCGTATGCCCTCCGTCGAGGAGACCATCGCCGTGCATCTGTGCCCGTCCGTTCGTCTCTGGGCGCGGATCTCAGCTTGCAGTCCAAGCCATGCAAGTTCACGGCTCATCTGGCTGAAAAAAGAAAGGCTCCAATCACTCCTATTTGTACTGCTATTTGAACCTATTTGTACTACTGTCACGGTTGGTAGATCCGCTGTCTCATTCTGGTCTTGTGTGTTTGTGTTTATGTGTGTGTCTCGTTTGCACTGATTGTTTCGTGTGGGCGTGACCGCTTATTATCATCATCAGCGGCAGCTGCAAACCATCCAGCCAACCTATTTAATGCCCTGTCTTTCGTCTTGTTTGTCAGATCGTTGTTTGAAGCTTCCCGTGTTCGTGCCTGTTCCCGTATTCCTCGTGTTTCCTGTTTCACTGGATACCAGATCGCTTCACTCCCGTTCTCACCGCTGGTTCGTCTTCTCCACTTCACTCACTTCAGGATCGCCCGTCTCAGTCCCTGCGTCACGCTCTCCTGCTGTCTGTGTTCCTGGTCTGACCCTCGGCTTGGAGAGATCATCTGGCTGCTCTGTGTTCTTCGTGTTTTCTTTCTGCCTGTTCTGAGGTGCCCTGAGTGAACTACTGTACAATAAACATTTATTGCACTTGCTATTGTTTCCGTCCTATTTATCATTAAAACAAATTTAAAAAAATAATTTTGGTACCATTCTTGGCATTATTAGTGGGGTAATTTATGAGATACAGCCTTGGATCCATTAGCGCCTACACTAAGCCATCCGGCTGATATCTCTAAATAAGCTCTAACTTTAATAATGTTCAACCAAGGGAAAAAGCTTCTGGGGGGGTGTTTGGCTCGAGATCATCGTGCAAAGGACCCTAGGTTGATTTTACTCCAAACCATCCCTTTAAGGAGCTCTCCCTGGAAAAAAAAAAAAAAACGGCTTTGCTCCATGCCCTTGCTTCAGCTAAGCACATTGAAGACTTACACGTGTTCTCATGGACGGTGATTAGGGCTGTCACTTTTCGTTCGAAAATCGATTGCACAATCGATCAGTCCAACCAACGCAAGTTTCGAAAACGAAACTAGAGAATCGATTATAACGGTCTTTTTTCTCGGAGCGCGTCCAGCTCGTGACGATACGCGCGCAGCGAACGCGCCTCTCATAACAACTGCAGGCTCTGACAAACACACAAAACAGCAAATTCTTCTTCTTCATAATGTGTCTCTTTTTACAACAAAACTGAATTCTGCCAGTATTCAGACAGTCTCGTGCATGCAGATACAGATTCGGGCTACGGTCTACAATCGCTTACGTAGGCGAAATTTGTTTGACATTTCTAACCGTAAACACAGGCATGTTGAAGACTGCAGTAATGTTTTCATTGATGTTATGGCAGTCCACTCTGCTTATTGTTTTTCGAGAATGTTGCACTCCTGTTTGTCATTGTGCACGAAACTTCACGCCAATAAATCATCAGGAATATTACTGACTTGTGCGCGTCTCAAGCGCCGTCTTTGCGTTCTTCCTAATGCCTGTTAGTTGTCCGTGGATTTGCCCATATTTGGCGTTTAAAATGGAAACGTCTTTAGACATGGAAAATCGATTTTACAATCGATTCAATGAACACTTATGTTTAAAAAATCGAACAGGATTTTTTCACAAAAGTGACAGCCCTAACGGTGATATTATCTGTTTCGGACCGGCGACTGCAGTGTTACTCTCCAGCCGAGACGGGGCTACGTGCCAAAAGCACAGGATGTTTCTCTGCTCGCTTATCTGCTGAGCTGACGCTCAGAGCGCTGTTTGCCCTGTCAGGGTTTTGCAGATGTATGTTAATCGTGCAGCCGCCTTCCTTCAGTCGGGCCAGCTTTTCGTGTGCTTTGGTTGCTGTACTAAGGGAAAGACGTCAACTGTCTCAAAACAGAGACTTTCTCACTGGATTGTAGAAGCTGTTGCTTACGCATGCCAGGGGAAGGTTGTCCCACCTAACATGAGCTCATTCGACGAGGGCTGTTGCCTCTTCGTGGGCCTGGTCTAGAGGTATGTCTTCCAGGATTTATGTTTTGCTGCTGGCTGGTCTTCTCAGAACACCTTTGCCAGATTTCACAAGCTGGATGTACTGTCGGTGGTGTCTCAAGTGCTTTCAGTGAGTTAAATTGCTTACTCATATATTGTGAACTGTTCTAGTTGTACGCAGTGGTTACCGCTATTTTGTTGACTCTGTGTATATGGCTACCAGTGTTTAATACAGTTGTTACCGTTAACGCCGTTGACACTGTGTTTACTTTCATGCTTGAGTGCTTATTGTGTTGTGTCTGGCCTGGATCAGTGCAGCCTTGGCTTTCATTGCATTTATATATGCAATTTTTATAGGGTCGGGGATGATGTCTCATTGGTCTAGTTCCACCTATCAGATGCGAGTACTCCTAGCGGCGCGGCTATTGGCTGACTGTCTGTCTCTTCCGTGGCTGGTGTAGCTTGGCCCCGTTTTCCCTAGGCTTATCTTCACTACTCTCACGGCGGGATTTAATACAGTTCCCGCAGTGTAGCTAAGCAATGTAGAGAGTTACCGCTCTCGAAAGGGTACGTCTCCAGTTACTATCGTAACCTCGGTTCCCTGAGAAGCGGGAACGAGACATTGCGTTAGCTGCCACGTTCGCTGTTTAATAAGCTGTGTAAGCGTTCAGCCATGATTCTGACACAATTGTCGAGCCCATGCATTTTATACTGCCCGCAAGCCTGTCAGTATTTGCATACTTCGTGACAATTGGCCAGCTGCTACTCCAAGCTGTCATTAGCCCATAAGATTTCAACAAAAGTGGAGAAGGGAGGAGTTCCCGCAGCGTTGCTACGCAATGTCTCGTTCCCGCCTCTCAGAGAACCGAGGTTACGATAGTAACCAGAGACGTTTTGCGTTTAAAGGGGAACTGAAACGAAATTGGAAGTAAAGGTGATATATATCATTGTTATTTGTTGTAGGACACTTAAAACTGCAAAGGGGGGAAAACAGTGATGTTAGTTTGTTGTTTTGTTACAAGGGTGCAGCTATATTTGAGCCTCAACGGTCCATGATGTCACTGGCATGGTAGGCTACCTTGACAGCTCCAACAAAATGGCATCTCAATAGCATGTTCAAAAATTGTGATCTGTCCAACAAGCGAATATAACATCTCCGATGCCATCAAGGACCGAATAACCTGTTTGCAAAATGACTGTGGCATAAATGTGACCACGACGGGTCCTGTAAACAAGTTCCACTCACCTCTTAGTTGTTATCATGATATTCACCTTCACCGTAGATCACCTTGCTAAATTAATTTGACAACAAGGATGCTATCCAATATAAGCAATATCCATCGACGACACCCGCATGATACTTGTTAGTGTGATTTCAGCCGCTTTCAAACTGTGTATGAGAGACGCGGCAGCGCCCCTTGCCAGTTTAAATTTGATGAGCGCACACGCCTAAACACAATGCACAGACAGCCAGCTGTCACAGCGCAGCTAACAGAGCTAACAGGTTAGCAACTATGGTTTTGGGAAACGCACCCCTGTGCAGGACAGTGGCCCCCAGGACCGAGTTTGAGGAACCCTGATTTAAAGTGTCAAAAACACATGGTTCACATAAACAGTTGGTTTTGTCTTAAGTTAATGTAAACACCTGTAAGAAATCGTGTATTCTAGATCCCTGCATTACTGAAGTTCTTAAAGTGACAGCAGTCTATATAAGAATCACTACACGTTTCATTCATACAGTGAAGAATATGCAGTTTTATTATTTCATTTGATGATTCAATTTCTTACTTAAATGCTGTTTTTAGTGTTCACTTATACAGTTCTCTGTCCATACTGTCAAAATCAGTCAGTTCAGTCAGAGTAGCAGTAGAGTAGCCTGATATAACGTTAGTACAGTGGTACCATACCAGTGACGTCATCGAACACGGCTGAGCTCTGATAACAACAAATGTAAATTTCAGTATTGGGAAAAACTTAATATATGTTTTGTTTTTAATATTATTTTTTAATTAATTTGTTTACAATTTTAATAACCAACATGTTATCGAATTATATTTTGTTTGTTTCAGTTCCCCTTTAAGGTTTCAAGAAAGTGAGTGATGGTTTCAGGAAATGTGTTTTAGCATTTCAGAAAAACTGTAATATATATCAGGGGTGTAACAATACCCTCATATCACGATTTGATACATTTCACGCGCACACCATATAATATTATTGTGATACTCCAAGACATATGGTAAAAGGTTAACAAAAAATGTACTGTTGATTAAAATGCTAAATTTGGTTTTACATTGTGTGTGTAAATGAATAGGCTTGGAAATGAATAGTGCTGGAAACCCAATGCACTGAATAATAGTGACACACACACAAAAAAAAACATTTTATATATATATATATATATATATATATATATATATATATATATATAGAGAGAGAGAGAGAGAGAGAGAGAGAGAGTGTGTGTGTTTGTGTGTGTGTGTGTGTATGAGTGAGTGTTCGTTTGTGTGTGTGTGTGTGTGAGCACAGAATCTTTAACTGAAAAACAACCTGAAGAATTAATCTTACACCTTTAAAAAAAAAAAAGTTTCATAATAATTGATCTGATTACAGTGTCATTTCATTACACACATTTCTTTACATGTATAGATCTCTGCTATAAAAGTGCAACTATTTGAAGATTTTTTCTCCTTTTCTAACAGTGCATGAAGGACGATGGCATCTGTAAAAAAGCTGCTTCATGATACTCTAGATGACCTGAATAAAGATGATCTGAAGAGATTTAAGAGTTACTTGAAAGATGATGGACCCATTGGAGCTGGTAAACTGGAGGATGCTGATGTCACTGATATAGTGCGTATAATGATGGAGTGTTTTGGACCAGAAGAAGCTGTGAAGATCACACTGAACATCCTGAGGAAGATGAACCAGAACCGGCTGGCCGAAGAGTTACATAACAACTACACTGAAGGTATTAAAGGAAAGAATTAAAAACGAGAGGCAGCATAGATTCATAGAAATGTGCATTCAGATTTTTTAAAAGAAGATTCGACGTTCACCAAGGCTGTATTTATTTGATCAAAAATAGTTAACATATTGTGAAATATTACAATTTAAAATTGCTGTTTTCTATTTGAATATCATTTTAGAAATGATTTTTTCCTATGTTGCCATCACAGGAAAAATTTCACAGTTGTTTAATAGTTGTGCTGTTTAATGAAGTGTTGAAACACGATGCAGAGCTTTTTTTAGTATACCTTGATGAACATAAAGTCTCATTCTTTTCTCTCTCTTCACAGTGCAAACATCATTAGAGCCAGCTGAGAAACGCCCAAGAAAACAAGGTAAATTAACCTTAAACATCCTTACATGTTTTACATCCTTAAATTATTTTAACATGTTTGATGTATATTGATCTCAGTACAGAACAGAACTGCTTTCATTACTATGAATTTAAATACCATATGTCTGCTCCAGTTGATTTTAATGATAATCATTCTAATGTGAAATCCTTTGTGTTTAAATTTCTAGTGTTGTTTTGTTCACACCTTTACATGTTTATTTTTTTTTTAAATAACAGATGATTTCTGGCTGCAGGAATTCTTGGAAACTCACAAAATGCAGATGAAGGAGAAAGTAGAGCACATCTTTGAGTGTAAAAAGGAAAATGAAGCAGATCTCAGGGATGTTTTCACAGAACTCTTCATTACGGAGGGGGATCTTAAAGAAGTCAATCACGAACATGAGATTCTGCAGATTGATAAAGCCTTTAAACCCCATAAATCACAGAGCAGGCCAATCAAATGCAATGATGTATTTAGTCTGAACAAAAAAAAGAAAAAGATTGTGTTGACCAAAGGCATCGCTGGCATTGGAAAAACGGTCTCAGTGCACAAGTTCATTCTGGACTGGGCAGAAGGAAAAGCCAATCAGGATATAGACTGTGTTTTCCTGCTTCCATTCCGAAAGATTAACTGCATTAAAGCCAGAGAGATCAGTCTGCATGAGTTTCTACAGAAATTTAATTCTGAACTGAAGGACCTGGAAAAAGCAAAGATATGTAAGATATATAGTCGTAAGCTTGCGTTTATCTTTGATGGACTGGATGAGAGTCAACTGACTTTGGATTTTGACTGTGAAATTGAAAGCTTTGAGGAGCGATCATCTATAGATGAACTTTTTTCAAGTCTGGTAAATGGGACTCTGCTTCCATCAGCTCACGTCTGGGTGACATCACGACCAGCAGCAGCCAATCAGATCCCTCCTGAGGATGTAGGGTTGTTCACTGAGGTGCGAGGATTCACTGACCAGCAGAAGGACGAGTATTTCAGAAAGAGAATCAAAGATGAGACTCAGGCCTCCAGAATAATCTCACACATTAAGAAATCTTGTAGTCTCTACATCATGTGTTACATTCCCGTGTTCTGTTGGATCACAGCCACAGTTCTTCAGGACATCACTATTGGGAACAATGCAGAAAACATCAACACGACACTCACTGAAATGTACATCCACTTCCTGCTGATACAGATGAACTTGAAGAGCCAGAAGTGTAAAGGAAAAACAGAAAGAGAACGTACCAAGCTCTTAGATTCCAATAAAGAAATGATTTTGAAGTTAGCTAAGCTAGCGTTTGAACAACTCAAGAAGGAAAAAATTGAGTTCAGTGAGGAAGATCTGAAAGCATGTGGTATTGATGTGAGTGAAGACTTTGAGTCCACAGGAATGCTCACTGAGATCTTTCAGCAAGAAGCTGGACATCATGAGGTGAAGGTCTTCTGCTTCGTACATCTGAGTGTTCAAGAGTTCCTCGCTGCAGTGCATGTGTTCCTCTGCTACCTGAACAAGAACATGGACGAACTGGAGTTTTTTAGTGAAAAAACAAAAAACCTGTTACTCCCTCTGTTTAAAAGATACAAAAGCCCCAAAAATGTTGGTTTACATAATTTACTAAAGAAGGCTGTTAAGAAAGCTATGCAAAGTCAGAAAGGACATTTGGACCTATTTTTACGGTTTCTGATGGGCATTTCACTAGAATCCAATCAGAAACTGCTCAGAGGCCTGTTCACACACACTGAAGACAGCAAAGACAGCGTCACAGAAATAACCAAACACATTAAAGAACAATTACAAAACGAGGACATCTCACCTGAAGCTTCAGTCAACCTGTTCTACTGCTTACTGGAGCTCAACGACAATTCATTATATACAGAAATACAAAGATACTTTAGATCATCTCCAGAAAGAACACTCTCGTCCTCCATGTGCTCATTGCTTGCTTACATATTGCTGATGTCAGAGGAGGTGCTGGATGAGTTCAACCTGAGTATGTACAGGACTGGACCGGGAGGCCAAATGAATCTTCTGCCAGCTGTGAGATGCTGCAGAAAAGCAGAGTAAGAAACTTGTTGACAGCGGTTTTTAACTCTGTAAATAAATGATAGCATAAGATGCAGTGTGAAGTATATTTTTTTATTTGTTGATTTTGGAGAGTAAAATCTGTATTTTCTAAATATTTACTAAACAATGATTTTATAGACATATGTTTGAAAGTTATTGTCACTTGACTGTCACATCAGTTCCAGGATACATGACATACATGACATAACATATCACTCTTACTACAAACACTGATCCTACAAGATAAACACACTATAAATGCCATGGACAAATATCCTGTTTTTACAGACTCTCCTCATGTGGGCTTGATGACACCTGCTGTGAAGCTGTGGCTTTGGCCCTGCAGACACCAAACTCACCCCTGATAGAGCTGGACATGAGTTTCAATATCCTGTGTGACTCAGGAGCTGTGAAGCTGCTCTCTGGTGGACTGAAGAGCGGTCGGCTGAAGACACTTAGGTTTGAGATTCATTCAATCCTTGTACAACACCCACCTCAGTATTTCAATCACTAAAAACACTGGGACATTCTAAAATGTTTAACATGAAAATGCTTAAAGTGCCTTAATGCACATAGATAGCCATTTTAATACATGAAATTCAGTATACACCATATTGATGATGCATAATATATACAGGCAAACAGATGAATTTGAATTTGAACCCAGAATTTGAATTCAGTGCGCTAAATGCATGTTAATTGTTTTTCTTTATTATGGTTTCCTATGGGAAAACAATTTACATGACTTTTTGCACATTGTGTTCATATTCTGGGTTCATCTATTTGCCTGTACATGTATATTTTATTAAAAATACTAAATTTGGTCCTCCAATATCACTGTAAGCAAGATGATTGTTACAAGTGAGGATCCCGCACTGCTCCTTTGCACCACCAGAGGGAGCCTTCACCCAAATATTGACTTTCTCATTTGGACTTCATTTCCCATAGGCCCTCATTCCTGGGAATGATTGCACTCTCACCTGTATTTTATCACACACACACACAAACACTCACACTCACACTCACACACACACACACACACACACACACACACACTACTTAAGCAGATCACACCCGCACACATTTTGCGAAGTCTTGATTTGCCTCGGTGATCTTTTCTGAGCATTTATTCATTGTGGATTGTTATACCCGTGTTTGATTTGGACTGTTACTCGTATTTGATTCTCTGCCGCCTGCCTTTTGGATTCTTTTTGTTTGCTACCTGCCCTGAACTCTGCTTGCTTTTGGACTCTTTAGGTTTGCTGCCTGCCCGGACTACTGCCTGTTTCTGTTTATGCTGTTGTCTCATTCTGCTATTGTCATTGCTGTAGACTGCACCTTTACTGCATAACTCTGATTTTCAATAAAACTGCAGATGGATCCTCATCCTGTAGACACGTAATTACAATGATGATGATGATGAAGTCAATTAAGCATGTATTCCAATAGAGATGTTTTCTCTCATTATTTCCATGCATGAGAGATGGCCTGTCAAATATATACACTCACCTAAAGGATTATTAGGAACACCATACTAATACTGTGTTTGACCCCCTTTCGCCTTCAGACCTGCCTTAATTCTACGTGGCATTGATTCAACACGGTGCTGAAAGCATTCTTTAGAAATGTTGGCCCATATTGATAGGATAGCATCTTGCAGTTGATGGAGATTTGTGTGATGCACATCCAGGGCACGAAGCTCCCGTTCCACCACATCCCAAAGATGCTCTATTGGGTTGAGATCTGGTGACTGTGGGGGCCATTTTAGTACAGTGAACTCATTGTCATGTTCAAGAAACCAATTTGAAATGATTCGAGCTTTGTGACATGGTGCATTATCCTGCTGGAAGTAACCATCAGAGGATGGGTACATGGTGGTCATAAAGGGATGGACATGGTCAGAAACAATGCTCAGGTAGGCCGTGGCATTTAATTGATGCCCAATTGGCACTAAGGGGCCTAAAGTGTGCCAAGAAAACATCCCCCTCACCATTACACCACCACCACCAGCCTGCACAGTGGTAACAAGGCATGATGGATCCATGTTCTCATTCTGTTTACACCAAATTCTGACTCTACCATCTGAATGTCTCAACAGAAATCGAGGCTCATCAGACCAGGCAACATTTTTCCAGTCTTCAACTGTCCAATTTTGGTGAGCTCGTGCAAATTGTAGCCTCTTTTTCCTATTTGTAGTGGAGATGAGTGGTACCCGGTGGGGTCTTCTGCTGTTGTAGCCCATCCGCCTCAAGGTTGTGCGTGTTGTGGCTTCACAAATGCTTTGCTGCATACCTCGGTTGTAACGAGTGGTTATTTCAGTCAAAGTTGCTCTTCTATCAGCTTGAATCAGTCGGCCCATTCTCCTATGACCTCTAGCATCAACAAGGCATTTTCGCCCACAGGACTGCCGCATACTGGATGTTTTTCCCTTTTCACACCATTCTTTGTAAACCCTAGAAATGGTTGTGCGTGAAAATCCCAGTAACTGAGCAGATTGTGAAATACTCAGACCGGCCCGTCTGGCACCAACAACCATGCCACGCTCAAAATTGCTTAAATCACCTTTCTTTCCCATTCTGACATTCAGTTTGGAGTTCAGGAGATTGTCTTGACGAGGACCACACCCCTAAATGCATTGAAGCAACTGACATGTGATTGGTTGATTAGATAATTGCATTAATGAGAAATTGAACAGGTGTTCCTAATAATCCTTTAGGTGAGTGTGTGTGTATATATATATATATATATATATGTGTATGTATATATATATATATATATATATATATATATATATACACTGCTCAAAAAAATAAAGGGAACACTTTTTAATCAGAGAATAGCATCAAATCAGTTAAACTCCTGGGATATTGATCTGGTCAGTTAAGTAACAGAGGGGGTTGGTAATCAGTTTCAGCTGCTTTAGTGTTAATGACATTAAAAGCAGGTGCACTAGATGGGCAACAGTGAGACAACCCCCAAAACAGGAATGGTTTTACAGGTGGAGGCCACTGACATTTTTTCCCTACTCATCTTTTCGGACTGTTTTTCACCAGTTTTGCATTTGTCTAGGGTCAGTGTCACTACTGGTAGCATGAGGCGATACCTGGACCCTACAGAGGTTGCGCAGGCAGTCCAGCTCCTTCAGGATGGCTCATCAATACGTGCCATTGCCAGAAGATTTGCTGTGTCTCCCAGTACAGTCTCAAGAGCATGGAGGAGATTCCAGGAAGACAGACAGCTACTCTAGGAGAGCTGGACAGGGCCGTAGAAGGTCCTTAACCCATCAGCAGGACCAGTATCTGCTCCTTTGTGCGAGGAGGAACATGATGAGCACTGCCAGAGCCCTACAAAATGACCTCCAGCAGGCCACTGGTGTGAATGTCTCTGACCAAACAATCAGAAACAGACTTCATGAGGGTGGCCTGAGGGCCCGACGTCCTCGAGTGGGCCCTGTGCTCACTGCCCAGCACCAGGGAGCTCGATTGGCATTTCCCATTGAACACCAAAATTGGCAGGTCCGCCACTTGTGCCCTGTGGTTTTCACAAATGAGAGCAGGTTCACCCTGAGCACGTGACAGACAGGAAAGGGTCTGGAGAAGCCGTGGAGAATGTTATGCTGCCTGTAACATCGTTCAGCATGACTGGTTTGGTGGTGGGTCAGTGATGGTCTGGGGAGGCATATCCATGGAGGGACGCACAGACCTCTGCAGGCTAGACAATGGCACCCTGACTGCCATTAGGTATCGGGATGAAATCCTTGGATCCATTGTCAGACCCTATGCTGGTGCAGTGTGTCCTGGGTTCCTCCTGGTGCACAACAATGCCCGGCCTCATGTGGCGAGAGCATGCAGGCAGTTCCTGGAGGATGAAGGAATGATACCATTGAAGGGCCACCACGCTCACCTGACCTACATCCAATAGAACACCTCTGGGACATTGTGTTTCGGTCCATCTGACATCACCTGGTTGCACCTCAGACTGTCCAGGAGCTCAGTGATGCACTGGTCTAGATCTGGGAGGAAATACCGCAGGACACCATCCGTCGTCTCATTAGGAGCATGCCCCGACGTTGTCAGGCATGCATACAAGCACGTGGGGGCCATACAAACTACTGAGTACCATTCTGAGTTGCTGCAATGAAATTTCAGCAAAATTGACAAGCCTGCTGCATCATTTTTTCACTTAGATTTCCGGGGTGTCTTTGAATTCAATCCTCTGTAGGTTGATCATTTTCATTTCCATCAAACGATGTGGCATCCTTTCGTTCATAACACATTACCCAGTCCATATTAGTATAGATATCCAGCATGATATTTTTCCCCATTGAGATCTGATGTGTTTTCAAAGTGTTCCTTTAATTTTTTTGAGCAGTGTATATATATATGTATGTATATATATACTGTATATAGAATTATATGGTATTTTTATTTCTATTTATTAATATTTTATTTCACTGAATTATTACACTACATATGACATATCTTTGCAACATTGCACATATAGAACACGGACAACATGGGCAAGCATAGTCAGTGCCGGCCCTACCTAATAAGCAAAATAAGCGATTGCATGTGGCCCACAGGGGTTCTGATAGTAATGCTTGGTAATATTAATATCTGTTTTTACAATATAATACAAAAGTAATACAATTACACAAAGTAAAAGTAAATACCGCAAATTTGAGATGATTTATTATTTTAATTTAAGTTGTAAAAATACTTAAAATTCCTGATTCCTGAAATTGAAGAACTTCTGTTTAAACTCCTGTAATCTATATAGTGTTTAATTCTAACAGATTAAGAGATATTGATCTTTCATCAGGGTCTTAACTGCATTTCCTTATTGAATTTATTTTTTAATTCAATAAAAGTTCATTAAAAATGTAGATATTTAAGATATTTTGCCAAATGATTTCTAAAAAAGAAAAGAAAAGTAATATCTACAGTATTTCTAGTGTTAGAAGCCTTTAAGGTTCCCATATTGTAGGAGTGTTGAATTAAAATAGGTTGAACACTTCTCGTTGTGTTTATCACTGGTTAGAGCGGCCGGGGAGAGCAAGTTCATCATTGCTGCACTAGAAGCCTCTCTCTCTCTCTCTGCTCTAGCGCTGCAGCTGCGTGGTTTAATCACTGTTTTGTCACACTTTTGGAGCATTTGGAGTATAGTTAAGTACAGAAATAAAGAATTTGTATTTCATTACTTTACACTAGGGGTGCAACGGATCAAAAAACTCACGGTTCGGATCATTTCTCGGATCAGAGTCACGGATCGGATCATTTTTCGGATCAGCCAAAAAAAAAAAAAAATCTTTATTAACTTTAAATTATTAAATTAAAATATATAAAATCAACTTAAAGTGCACAAGGCATAATATCTTCTTTTTAACATAATTAATGAAAAACAACTTAAAGTGCAACATAAAAAGGCATCTCCTTCCTTTAAACATGGACCAATGCTTGATGTGTTTCCACTGTCATATAGGGCTGTCAAAATTGCTCAAAAATTATGTTCGAATATTCCCTCTAAAAAACACATATTCGAACTATTCGAACATGGTTGCGCATTACGTCAATAACAGGACAAATTAATACAAAGAGACATAACTACTTGTATAGGTAGTTTATTTAAGTTTAAACATATTTGACAACATATTACCTACACAAAAACAAGTAAATCAACTAATGGCCAAGACCGCAGACCTCACTCTCGCTCGCTCGCACTCGCAGGCACTCTTTCTCTCTCTCTCGCCGTCACCCATGCTGCGTTCACACCAAACGCGAATAGAGCGTCTGGCGCGAGTGATTTCAATGTTAAGTCAATGTAAAGACGCGTTTACGCGCGTCTGGAGGTTTTGCGGCACGAATGAAAGCGTCACGCTCTCTGCGGTTCATAACGCTCGCCATGACCACGCTGTGTGTGGACTGAACATGCGCACAACTTTTTTTTCATAAATCAATCCGCGGATCACGTGTGTGCCGAACCGAAGATATTGATCCGAACGGATCACGGATCAATGATGATCCGTTGCACCACTACTTTACACCCCTGTTAATGGATGTGTAGTTGTTCTGTTTTGTATACTTCTGTTCAGTTTGGCCTGGTGTAAACTCACTGGTCAGTGCTGTGAAGTTGTGGCATCAGTTCTACAATCATCAAACTCCCATCTGACAGAGCTGGACATGAGTTGCAATGACCTACATGATTCAGGAGTGAAGCTGCTCTCTGATGGACTGAAGAGCCCAAACTGTCAGCTGAAAAAAATTAGGTTAGAGATTCATTCCTTTAATAGTCAAATCCATGAAGTGTCTGCTAGTAGATCTAGTGGTGACATCTACACTAAGGTTAATAGCTGATCTCTATGATGCTGTGCAGGGATAAACAAAGTAGCAGCTGAACAGCTGTTTCACATCACAGCTGTAACTAGATCAGTGGTTCCCAAACCTGTCCTGAAGTACCCCAACACTGCACATTTCTTTGTCTCCCTAATCAAACACACCTGATTCAACTCATCAGCTCATTAACCCATGTGATTGACCAATCAGAAGACAAGACCAGAATTATACGTTTATGTGTTTATTATAAAAAGTTTTTTTTTTTTTTCGGTCCTTGATTATGATTGGCCCAGTCATGTTTAAAGCTGTTGTAAATTATTCTAAAAACAGTGGTTCTCATCTCCGGTTCTGGAGACCCACTGCTGTGCACATTTTGTGTCTCTTTCTCATCTGACACACTCTGTTTAGTTCACGGAGTCTTCGTCTTCATTTTTAATTGTTGGCAGCTGTTTTTTTAATTGTTGGCAATTGTTCAAAAGAAAAAAAATGGATTCTGAAATCACTAAATCCAATCTTCGGTTTGTGTTGTTCAAAACATTTAATAAGACTAGGATATCTTGGATCCAAATCTTGTATCCAAAAATAATAATAAAAAAAAAAGAATCTGAATTATCCTGATCCCAGCAGAAGGGTGGATTTCAGGAATAAAAATGTAATCGAAACGTTTGTGTTTTTGTATGCAAAAACATTAAAATATATAATTCTTCTCCCATTTCATATTCCCCCCCCCCCCCCCCCCCATCACCATGTCCATTTAGTGCCTCCGTAGGGGTTGGTTATTTAAATCCAAATCCAAAATGGAAGGGGATATTTGTTTATGTTGTTATCTCTCTCTTCAAATAAAACACTTGAAGTGACCCATATATTCTCTTCCACCTGTTGTTCTTTAGCTAGTAGCCTACATTTTGAATTCAACCCCATTCGGAGCCCTGCTAATCCAGATTTGGTAATCTGAAAAGTGTGTATCTGGATCAGGTTGATCCAGTCCTATTTTTCTTTGAAAAACCTACCCAAAAGTAAGATGACTGGATAGCAAAACATGGGATTTCCAAATTTATAAATTCTGATCCAGATTAAACTTTTTGATCAACTGGGGCCAGATGATCTGATATTTTCAAAAGCAATAAGCCCAGTGAAGCCATAGTTAACAGTGATTTAAGAAAAGCAAAACTGTAAACCATAACTTTGTAGGGCTTATTGCTTTAGTATATTCTTTTAGATGTGTTGCATATTTTTTCATGATGCATGTGTATCAAGATTTAGTCCCTCACCGGAAAACAAGAGGTTTAAATTCAAAGGATAAGACTATAAGTTTCATGTTTACACATTTATGTTTAACTATGTTTAAACTGTTTTATGACATTGTGTTTTAATGTTAACATATATAAGTTTTCATCTTTACTACTTTATCTGGCTGTAGAGATAACTTTGCTGACCATCAAAATTCACCTTTATTTTCAAAATAACAAGTATCTTTCAAAAATGATAATCCCAATTTTGTCAATAAATAAAAAAATAATTTGTAATTATTCCGTTTTTTATTATTCTGTTCAGGTTGGAACGCTGTAAACTCACTGGCCAGAGCTGTGAAATTGTTGCATCAGTTCTACAATCATCAAACTCCCGTCTGATAGAGCTGGACATGAGTGACAATGACTTAAAGGATTCAGGAGTGAAGCTGCTTTCTTATGGACTGAAGAACCCAAATTGTCAGCTGGAGATAGTGAGGTTTGAGATTCATTCATTCAGTATATTGAAGTATTATAAATTATAATGATATATTTAATGTTAAGTAAATTCTTTAATGCATTAATTTTGTATATGAATAAGAGTCAATCTCTCTAAATGAAAAGAAGGATATTGTTGATATTGTTTAGAATGTGTGGGTGTCAACAGCACTTCATTTACTCAGAACCTAAAACACAAACTTACTTGAACACTGCTATTTCTTTTAGGAGATACACATCTATTTTCTTATGATCCTCAGTATCTGGTAGATGGCTGTATAGATCAACTGGTGATCAGAACCATTTTCCCCTTTCAGCAGAACTTATAGTTTATGAAATGGAAAATATTAAACTCTTATCAGTTTATATTAAATGGATGTGTAATTATTCAAAAGATTTAACAAGCTTTTGTTGTGAGTTCTAATGTCTTGTATATCTTCTTTATTTCTGTCTATGTTTGTAGTATGTGTTGCTGTAAGGTGACAGATGAAGGCTGTGGTTATCTGGCTTCAGCTCTGCGTTCAAACCCCTCACACCTGAGAGAACTGGGACTGAGACACAATCGTCTGGGAGAATCAGGAGTCAAGATGCTCTCTGATCTACTGAAGGATCCAAAATTCACACTGAACAAACTCAAGTATGTTGAGCAGAAAGATTCATCTCATCCTGTAATTGTTTGAAATTGTTTTTCAGTCTTACCATCTACAAGTGTACAGTGGAATAAAATGACGAAAGGGTCTGAAGTAGAGCTGCATAAAGGAAAAGATTACTTATTTTCTTTGTTACAATATCAATCTCGAAGTAGGCCTTCTTAAAAAGATAGTTCACCCAAAATTTTAAATGTCTGTAATTATTTACTCACCAAGTTTCAAGTTGGTTGGAACATGTTTGGTGTCTTTTCTGAATAAATGCTTATGCACAGGGACCATCCCTGATAGCCTAAAACAAGCTACTTTTACACCTCTTCTCAAGAAACCTTCACTTGATGATAGGGATTTTAATCATTTTCGACCTATCTTGACACTTCATTTTATTACTAAAGCATTGGAGAAAACTCCAGTTCATTCAACTCCAGTCTTTTCTTAGCTCAAATCAATTTTTTTCAACTTTCCAGTCTGGCTTTAAGCCTCTGCAAAGCACGAGTCGACTTTATTACGGGTTTCTAATTATATAATGTGTGCGACTGACTCTGTGATCCTAATACTGTAGACCTAACCTCGGCTTTTGATACAGTTGATCATAAAATTCTCTTATCCCGACTAGAATGTTTTGTGGGCATCCAGGGAACTGTCCTCAGTTGGTTTAAATCATATTTAACAAATAGAAGTTTCTCTGTTAGACTGGGTAATTATTCTTTCTCACCTGCCAAACTCTCCTATGGAGTGCCGCAGGGTTCAATTCTCGCACCCATTCTTTTTTCCATGTATTTACTTCCTCTGGGCTCCATTTTCAGAAAGCATGGTGTATCATTTCACTACTATGCAGATGATACCCAAATTTATTTGCCTCTGAAATGCAACAAACATGCTGCTCTGAAATCTCTTTTTGCATGCCTAGATGAAGTGAAAATGTTGTTTTCTCAAAATTTCTTATTTCTGAATGAATCTAAAACCGAGGTTATTGTCTTTGTTTCCCATGAAAACTTTAAGAGCAGTAACATTGACCTAGATTACCTTTCTCCTTCTACCTCATCCTGCATTAACCCTCTGGGGTCTAAGGTGTTTTTGGGGTCCTTGAGATGTTCTGACATGCCCTGACATTTGTGCTTTTTTCAGTTGCTTATAAACCTTAATGGCAAAGGTATAATTACACTCTATTTAGCACAAACAGGGCTACCATAATATGTGAGCAACATGTGTGTACATGTTTGTATTTTTGAGAGAATAATGTTTATGCATGGTTATTGAAAAAAAATAAAATGAAAGTTTCTGAAATAAGGCCAAAAAACACTAAATATGTGTCAACAAGACTTTTGACTAATGCATTTTGTCGCCTAGAGTTTTTTCTTCAAAATGATGTGAAAATCATCCTGCCTAATCATTCACATAAAACAATACATTGATTTAAATTTTGTAAAACACTTTTTGTTTGGAAAGGCAATATGCGAATGGGCGTGAACGATCCAATGACACCATCATGAATATAGAGTGGTTCACACCTGAGGAGACAATGGGGCCCGCATACATAATGAGCCTTTCATTCAGGTGTGTCACTGAGACACAGGAAAGAATGCAAGGACAATATATATATATATATATATTAGGGGTGTAACGATACATCGATATGGATCGATGCATCGATATAACGTCTAACGATACGATGCATCGATTCCACACTTAAAATATCGATATACACCTTTATTTTGACACCTCCACATTCTCACGTAACATCCTTCCGCCAAAGCGCACATTTTCGTTTACTCACCAACCGCCTGCCGGTGTGTAACGTTAATCTCCTCATCTGAAAAAGACGCCTGACAAGACTGACTGAACCCTAAACAAGTTTTTTTTTTCACAAAAGTCGGTATTGTCCGCTGTCAAGGCATCGCGAGTTCATGTTTTACAGCAGAAACAGACAAGCAGTCGCACCCTTGTTGGTGAACACAACACGATAAATCCGTATTAGCGACTCAGCGTGCAGTATTCAGGTCAGATGTCACTTTGAAAAGACGCGCTAGCTAAGAGGAGTTTCGTTAAAGCTGACTAAAAGTGATCGAGGATGGATAATTTCAATGAACTCGTGATATCTTCTAAAGGGCGTAAAAGGAAAATAAAACCTGAAACATTTTCACGGAACCCACTAAAGCAGCTCGTTTAGTGGTGAGGGAAAAGCTCTCTGTACTGCGTGTACGTTATCACAACAACAAAGTTTGTTAGGCGTCTATGTCAGCTGAGGAGATTAACGTTATGAAGATTAACCGAGTGTTGTATTATTTATCATAGCAATTACTTGGTTTTGTTTGACTCAGAAAGATGAAATGTGAATGTATCTGCTCTGCTCTGCTAAAAAAAAAAAAAAAAAAAAAATTTTTTTTAACATATTAAAGCATACTTTCAATTAACTTTAATTTTGTAATTTACCTGTGTTTTTTAACTTGTTATTATTATTATTAATCAAAACAACCCAGCTGCAGTTTGATTGATATTACTTGGAATGCACAATAATAATAAAAAACATGATTTATGAAAATGAACAAGAACGGAGTACTTGCAAATGACCACTTCTGTTATAAATGTCCCAATTGGGAGAGGGTGTGCAATTTTCAAAGAGTTTAATTAAACGTTCATGTTATATATTTTGGTTGCATTTGTGAGTTAATAAAAACGTAACTGGTTGTGTGAACATAATATCTAAATATCGATTAATCGATCGATATAGCCCTGAATCGAATCGAATCGAATCGTATCGTGGAATTTTTTGAAGTATCGGAAAATATCGTATCGCTGGCTGAGGGAATCGATATCGTATCGTATCGTGATTAACTGTCCGATTTACACCCCTAATATATATATATATATATATATATATATATATATATATATACATACATATACACTCACCTAAAGGATTATTAGGAACACCTGTTCAATTTCTCATTAATGCAATTATCTAATCATCCAATCACATGGCAGTTGCTTCAATACATTTAGGGGTGTGGTCCTGGTCAAGACAATCTCCTGAACTCCAAACTGAATGTCAGAATGGGAAAGAAAGGTGATTTAAGCAATTTTGAGCGTGGCATGGTTGTTGGTGCCAGACGGGCCGGTCTGAGTATTTCACAATCTGTTCAGTTCAGTTCAGTTCGAGTTTATTTATCCCTTAGGAAATTGGTTTTGCACAGGTGCTGCACATCACAAAAAACACTCACATAGCAAACACTCACATAATAAACACTCATGATTACAGATTATTTAACATTAGAATAGCAGTTGGTATGAATGAGTTCTTAAACCTCCTTGTTTTCCCTCCCATTACTCTATATCTACGTCCTGATGGAAGATTAAGGCAGTTCTGAAGGCAAAAGGGGGTCAAACACAGTATTAGTATGGTGTTCCTAATAATCCTTTAGGTGAGAGTGTGTGTATATATATACAGTTGGAAACACAGTTGTTGTTGTTTTTTTCACAAATTGTGCTTGAAAATTGTATAATATCCAAGGTAAACATTTCTAGTAATTGTGCAGTTAATTGTACTGTATTTTCAGAAAGTTTTGGAATATATTCTCTACCCAAATTTGTCACTATTAAAACACAATAAAAATTATTTAAAGAGAAGGTTTATATTGACCTTTTAAGATTTTGTTTACATCTATCCTTATATATATTTTTGCTATTTTATTAAAAAGGTTATACAATTACAACAATTAAAATTAATGATATTTCCAGTGTAATCTTTCTTTGTAAAAACATACATTTTATCATACGTATTTCAAAGTAAAGAACTAATTAGTTTGAATATAGCCTACATTAGAACAAACACTATAACATCTTAGTTGATGACTTTATTTTTGCCAAAACATAATATATATATATATATATATATATATATTAGGGCTTGCATAGACTAGTCGAGTAGTCGATAGATCGACTACTTCAACCACTAGTCGACCCTGTCGGAAACAATCGACTACTCGAGCGTCCATTAACCATAAATGAATTAAAAATGGCGAACGTCACCAACAGACACCACACGTCAGATGTGTGGAAGTATTTCATCAAGGATGGCAAAAATAATGTAATTGGCCAACTCTGCAAGAGGCCGTTCACATATTGTGTCTAAAAACTTGTGGAAAGCGCGCGCGGCCGTGCCACTGTCTCCTACAAGCGCTTGCGCTCCCGTGGCGTCTGTCGTTGCTATGCAACCAAACTGCGCTCTCCATGATGACGACGAGGAAGTATCATTCAGCAAAGGATTCATTTATTTCTAGCCCTTGCATTATCTTTACTACTAGATTTCTGGAGATGAGAAGGAAAAACCCGCCTGGAAAAACTAACGCACCATGTTGCTTTTATTATGAGCGCGCTCGCCGCGCGCCTACATTTGAAATAACGACCTTGAGCGCGAAAAAGATGCGATATGTGACGGCCCCTAGAAGCAGACGTCTAAAATGAAAGGCAAGAACGGCTATTTATTTGGCTTTAGACTGTTACATGCAAATTTAAAAATGAAATGTCATAATTATAATGTTTTGAGAGTTTACCTATGTAATTGTTGCATTAGGCTATGAATTAATAAATGTTTACTGATAAGATCTAGCTATTTCATGTCTTTTCATTTACAGTAGCATGAAGGACGAGTAGTCGAGTAACTCGAGTATTGTTTTGATAAGAAATCGACTAGCAGAAATCAGTAGTCGTGCAACCCCTAATATATATATATATATATATATATATATATATATATACTGTATATACTGTATATACTGTATATATATACAGGGTGCGATTTGTGAAAAAAACAGAGGGGGGGATGTTTTGAAAAAATTGTATTCATAGAAATAAATCATGAGAACATGAACTTCATCACTGCATTTGCACTGCATCAGCAGTCTGCCGTGTTTTCACGTCACATTTTAGTATCGCCTCAGCTCGTTTAGAACCTCGCCGGAGGTGGTACGAAAAAAAAGTACCTGGAAGCAGATTACAACTTTTACACAGCGAGCTGGTACTGTGTAGTGGAAAAGTGCCATTATTGACATCTCCATCATGTCGCTAGGCTACCTCCCGATCCCGCAGTGTTTTTTTTAGCCGCCCATTCCCGCCCGCAGCAAAGTTCAAACCGCCCGCTCCCGCAAGATTTGCGCTGGGTCCACTCAATCCCAATGCAGCCCTCTACCCTGGGCAACAAGACTCAAGGCCCCCCCCAGGTAGGGGGGTTCGGGGGCATGCTCCCCCGAGAAAATTTTGATTTCTCTGACCTACATATGTGCAATTTAAGACTTTTGAAGGCCAAAAAATTATAAGAAATAGCTTTAAAACCTTGTCATTAGATTATTTGTCAATACCTGCTCCTCATCTTCATATTTCTTATTCTCTCAGTCTTCTTATCCTGGCCTATTTCTTCCCCTCCTTAAGCCGAACTTTGACTGAGTCTTTTCATTTTCGTCTGTGTCAGTGACTAAAGTAAACATAGGCTCGACTGATATTTATTCGTTTTATGAATCATTTTCTTAGACAAGTTAATTTACTCAAGGCTACCAGGAAAGCAGTATTGCCATTAGGAACCTTCTGAAAGCTTTGGAATCTGAAAACGTCTGTTTTTAAATGTTAAAAGTAATTTTAAATAATACAAATTATAGACTACGTTTACCGCAGTTGGTGGAATTGGCAAACATTCCCTTAAGCATCGTGCGCTGTAGAAAGGCGTCAAAGCATTCTCACAATTATGCAGCATTAATGCACGAATGATTTTGAATGAATATTTCATGTCGATATAGGCTACAATGGTCACAGAGCCTAATGTTAAAACTAATATTGCTATTGATATCTTTGTTAGATTACAGACTCTATAGAACAAATGTCCGTCTGGGTTTTGAATTGAATATTTTCACATCGTCATAAACTTAGCCTATCTGTTAGTTTTCTTTTCAAACAACAAAAGTGTTAAGTTGTTACGGCGTCCAGTCATCTTTGTCAAGACGTTTTTCTTTATTAAATGCATCATAGATAGCGGTTAAGCCATTTTTGTAATAACATAAAAAGGGCGCTGCTAGTTAAAATCCGATTTGCGCAAAAAAGAAAATTACTAGCTGGGCGCTGGCGTGACGTAACTGAAGAGACGAATTAGCATGTTCTTATTAATATTATTACGAGAGAGTTTTAATTGTTTTTGACGTTTAATTGTTTAACGTTAATGTTGTTAAACGAAAATTGTATTATCAAAAACATTTTTATTTACCTGGATCTGACTGAGCTCCGCCCCTGTCAGGGCCCCTTGATGTCATGTGCCCCTGGGCAAGTGACCAGTTGCCCTAATGGTTAATCCGGCCCTGCATGAAGTAGCCTAACGCAATATTTTTACTATAATAGCTTATCTTTCCCCACACATATGAACTGTGATCATGCACAACGAAAAAAACATGTAAGAATGAACCACGATTGATTGCAAAGTTAAACCATCACACATCACAGTAGAAACTGTTTTACGGTTGCTGTTAAAGTAATAACGTTAACTTTACAAAGCGATGCTGAGCTACAGTAAAATGATAGAAAAGACATCCATGCATTATCTGTGTTAGTCAGTTCGCCTCATTCGCGCGAACTGGACACGGCGCCCGCGCCGCGCTAAACGCCTCATTCGCGCCGCAGGACCACTAGACGCGCGTAAACGCGTCTTTACATTGACTTAACATTGAAATCACTCGCGCCAGACGCTAAAGAGTGTGTGAGTAATCAAAAAACCTTTGCTTTAGCTTTTTTTTTTTTTTTTTTTTTTTTCGCTTAGCCTCAATGGAGTGAAACACCGTAGGCATATGTATAACTTCGGCCATTCTCAGTGGTGTGACTGGGACACTAACTCTGCTTGTCATCATAGAAACAGATAATCAGACTGTGATGTTTATTCCCGCTTCAGTAATATGCTGAATATTATTCAGCATATTACTGTGAATATGCCTTCCTTTCGACACACAGCTCCACTGCCCAACGGACCTGCAACCATCTCGCAAGTGTTGATAGGCTATTACTCGTGAGGTGTAACCAATCAGATAGCGCCGTGGGCGGGACATTGAGCAACAGAGAGGCTGCGGCAGCTATCAGAGCCAGCCAAAGTAGCATTTTAAAATAAAATTGACTTTAATCAAACCACGGATCCATGATAAGTTTTGTGATCCGTCTCGCCACTAGTGTAGTAGCACTGATCACTTTGAGGGGGGGGGGGTAAATTTATCCCCACCGGGGATAAAAATAATTAAGCAGAGGCAGGGATACATTGACCAGAAAGGGGGAAATCCCACGCATCCCCCCCGGCAAATCGCACCCTGTATATATATATATATATATATACTGTATATATATATATATATATATATATATATATATATATATATATATATATATATTTAACATATGAGCAGAAATTGGCAACATTATAAGCTTATTTGATGTGGCAGTATTTTACAGTAAAAACTTTATAATCTACCCGATTTTTGTAGTCGATTTTTACTCATCTCAGTATAGCAATAGAGTTTGGTAAAAGCTGTTCATTCATTCACACACAGAAACGCGATTCATATTTAAACAGTCTTTTTGCCAGCTGTAGTAGCTACACAACAGTGCGCATCTGTGCGTTCATTCATTCACACACAGAAACGCGATTCATATTTAAACAGTCTTTTTGCGTGTACAGACTTGCGATTAGAACAAAGCAAATATGTAACTGACCTATTCCTCAGCTGGATCTGTTGCTCCTCGAAATGAAACTTCCAGAACTTCTGAGGTAAATTTTCCAGGATTATTATTAAGGTAGTATTATTCCTCACAGCGTCATAAAGTATATGAGTCTGAAAGTGAACTAGCGGTGTGCGTTATCCAGCTGATGTGGGCGTTTCACAGGTGTGATCGTTTCAGAACACATTCTGAACACGTTTCAGAATGGACTTAACTGACAGAGAGAAAGCAGAACTCGCATCATGTTTATTTTTCTTTATTTGGCGAAAAGCACAACACTTTGTTTTTATTGTGAGTATACATAAAATAATACACACTTAACAGGATCGATTGATGTATAACACAAGTATGTAAGATCAATATTCAACATTGTAATTTGTATCTCTTTTGCACTGATAAGGAAAAAAACGAGCAGATCACGCCGGCGTGATTGCCGACCCCAGGGGGTTAAAAACGTAGGTGTTTTCTTGGATCAGAACCTCAAATTTGAAAAACAAATAAATGCGGTGATTAGTTCTTGTTTTTTCCAGCTACGTCTTCTCTCTAAGATCAAATCCTCTCTCTCTGAGAAAACCTTAGAAATTGCAATCCATGCGCTTATTACATCGCATTTGGATTATTGCAACTCTCTTTACTATGGCATGTCCAAATACTCGATTGCTTATCTCCAATTAGTACAAAATGCTGCTGTTCCTTTAAAAGTTCCTCAAAAGAAAACGTAAATTTGATCATGTTTCTCCTATCTTGAAATCGCTGCATTGGCTACCTGTGCATTTTAGAATTGAGTTTAAAATTCTTCTCTTTGTTTTTAAATCTTTAAATAATCTGGCACAGAGCTTTTTGTCTGAGCTACTCCACACAATCCCACATGAAACCTGAGGTCTGGTGATAAGAGACTTTTGTCTGTACCCAGATCATGGTTAAAGCATAGAGGAGATAGAGCCTTTGCTATTGCCGGCCCTAGGCTGTGGAACAGCCTTCCGGTTTACATCAGATCGGCAGAGTCTTTAACTATTTTTAAATCTTTTCTTAAAACCTACTTTTTTCTTTAGCTTTTAATTCATTGTGAGTTTTTGTCATAAATTTGTGGTTTTTCCTTGTCTCTTATCTTGTACTTTGTTCAGCACTTTGGTCAGCCATGTTTGCTGTTTTTAAATGTGCTATATAAATAAATACAAACTTGAAACTTGATTTACTCACCCTCACATCATCCAAACCTGTATGACTTTATTTATTCTGTGGAACACTATAGAAGATTTTTTCCCTTACAATGGAAGTCAGTGGTCACCAAAACTTTAAAATATCATCTTTTTTGCTCGGCAGAAGAAATCCATACAGGTTTGGAATGACATGAGAATGAGTAAATTATGACAGAATCATTTTTTGTGTGTATCAAAATTATATATTTGTATCTTGGTTTTGTTTGTATAAGGCATTTTTTGTCTTTTTGCCTTTTGTGAAGCACTTTATGCTAAGAAGCATTGAAATTGCTATATAAATAAAGTTATTATTAAAGTTAAAGTTAATTATTATATTATTATTAAAGTTATTATTAAACTGTCCCTTTAAGAAAGGGTAGGCTTTATTTTTTATTTTTTTATATTTGGTCATGTTGTGCTTACAGGTGTGTCATATTTCCTCTTTGAATGGCCACACGTGATCTATTGTACAGGTTTTACATGGAATTTTTGATTGAGATCCTTCATAGTGTTTAAAACCAATCGAGGTGCTTCCATGTTTTGACTCTGGATCTTCTTCTTAAGCTTCATTGTCTTCGGAATCAAGGGATCATTTTGACAAGCTAACACACGTTTTGGGTCTTACACACACGGTTCTTTCATTCGTCTTCACTATTTCTTATAAACAAGCATTAGACAGGCGTCTTTGATCATTGTGATCCTTGCTGTTTTTTCACTCTTGCTCATGTTATATTGCTTAATTAGCTTTATCTATAAACCACAGAAATCTGGTATGTCTTTATGTATTAATAATGTAACATTTATAATTTGTTTATTATAATTAATATCATTGTTAAGTAAATGTGTGTGTTTTTATACTGTAAATCTAGGAATATGACACAGGTATGTTCGCACACACATGTATCTGTGGTTAATGTTGATTTGTTCTCTCTACTGATCTTCAGATACAAGTAATCTTACACTGGATCCCAACACAGCAGACACTCGTCTCATTCTGTCTGAGGAGAAGAGAAATATGACACACGTGTTTGAGGATCAACCATATCCTTATCATCCAGAGAGATCCGATGAGTGTCGTCAGGTTTTGTGTAGAGAAATTCTGACTGAACGCTGTTACCGAATTGCTGATGGGAGTCAGTGAATGAATATCAGTTACATTGTTGTGTAATATGCATAATAATACAATTACCCTGCCTCATTGTTTGACGTATTTAGCTAATTTATTACATCGAATGGTTTATTATTTTGTTTATTTATATATAGGCCTTATATATAGGCAATTATGTAACTGTTCCATATGAATTGTATTTATAATATAATGAAAATAACATTTATGGGATGTCTTATAGTATTGACACTGTAGCACTGTGAGTGTTAGGCTGGAGAGCGTTGCAGACTTATGTGTGTGTGTGTGCATAAGCGGCTGTGCAGAGTTGAATTCAAGGTCAAAGGGTGTAGTTGTCATAATTAAGAATCTGTTTATAAGTTAATTTAATGACCTACAAAATGAGTTTGAGACCAACTGGTTAGAAAATAAGTTAAAGTGTGGATCAAAAAAAGTGATGTTATTTATGAGAAAAGCTTAAGCATCATTTGAGCAGGTCCAGTTGGTCTGAAAATGAAATGGTTTGTAATTAGAGATGGGCACAAATACATTACAAAGTTTTGTTACAATATTGCAAATACTTACTCTTCAAATGTATCAATAAAATTGAATGTATTGGTGTGAGGAAATGTATTTATTGACAATTACTGTATAATTTAAACATACAAAATTATCTGTAATTGATCTAAAACAACATGTAGAAAAATAATACACACTGTTGCTGATTTCCCTCATCATGTTCTCAATGTTTTAAAGGAGAACTCCGGTCAATTTTAACATTGAGCTCATTTTATTGTACATTTGGAGTGCTGTCAATACAGAGAACAACTACAAAAATCGGTGTTGCCTACACCAAGTTATTCTATTTTTAAAATTTGCACCCTGTTGACTTCAATGGGGCAAGTACTAAACCTGCTTTTAGGCTCTTAACTAAAAGATTTCTGTCATTACAAGTGCACAGAAAATGTGAGTGATTCACGAGTGGATCTGACTGCAGTAGATGTAAAAGATATGTATAAAAATTATGTTATTTAAGCCAGCGCAAATACCTGTTTACATCCTGTTTTTCGGTTGAAGTCCAAAGTAATCGATTGCCGAGTTCACGCGCGTGATCATAGGTAACTAAACCCGACTAAACCCATGACTAAACCTATGCGCGTGAACTCGGCAATCGATTAAATGTTTTTTTTTACATTTACTTACAGAATACAGAAGAGCCAGGGGTTCATGGACAGCCAAATATGACATCACATTTGAATTGAGAAAATAATAATAATAATAATTTTTAAAAAGCTGAAAAATATATAAAAATTAAATAATGAATAAATAAATGTGGAAATATTGATTAAACAGATCACATAAATATAACAATCTTCCCTGCATAACATTAAATAGTAATATTAAATAAAGATTTAATATGCAAAATAATTAAGTTGGAAAGAAAATAAACATTTTCATGCTTCTCAAAAATGAAAAACCCAAACAAAACACACTTGAAATAAAGCTCAAAGTCTTATATAGTTTACAATGAACTGGCAAATGTCTTGCCAAAGTTTTCTTGTATGATCACAATGCCAGAAAAGATGCAAGAGTCTCTGGTTGTGAATCACAGAAAGTACAAATCACATCTATACTTTAAATTTTGACACAATGAAAGTTTTAACATGATAATACCGATGAATAAGCTTAAAAGAAATCTCTTTGACTTTATTTATCAATAGATACTTGTTAGGAAGAGTCCAAACCTTCCACAAATATATATAAATATATATAAATTATATTTATATATATGAATAATTATATCGAAATATGCAATTCTGCAGCTAATATAAACAACAAGAGAAGTAGAGGAAATTAAAATACTAAATAACTCTTCAGAAAACCAAAAAGAAAAAGAAAATTATGATCTATTGTTTCCAGCTCCTTTATGCAAACGGATAAATCTTGATACAATGTGGTTACAAGCGTATACTTTTTCTAAGCAGTTATTAATTATTTCATTGTCCATTTACTAGAAAACGATAATTATTTAATATGTTTATTTGTGTATTTCTTAATTCCATCCTAACATCCAAATTACACCGTGACTTCATCACGTCTCGTCTGCTATTGGCCAGCACAGGTCACGTGATCACAACAGTGTCATGGCGGCGTCCGCAGCGGTCCGGGCGGGCGTGAGTTTCACTCAGCGGTTCGTACGAGTTTCTCCGGTCTGCAGCATCTGCCCGCTTCACCGGTTAAAGGTTTGTACGGGAGTCGCTGTTGGACGAGCTGTCGACGGGTTTTCATCTCCCAACAGGCGCCTGCAGACCAGCATCGGTGCGTCCTTCACACATACACGCATCAGCCGCTGATGGCGTATTAGTAGTTTGTGTAACTGTGTTTGTGTGCGTCAGGTGTGTGTCAGAGTGAAGACAGCAGCTCACCTGAGGAGGACAGACACGAGCATGTGTGAGTTTACAGACCCTGCTGTGTCGATACACTTAAACAGTGCTGCTGGACTGACTGGTTTATTTAATCCTTTACTCTAGTGTTAATGTTGTGTATATCGACCGTTCTGGACAGAGGATTCCAGTCAAGGGGAAAGTTGGCGATAATGTTCTTTACCTGGCGCACAAGCATGGCGTTGATCTTGAAGGTGAGTTCAAATATCTTCACTCTGTCTTTGAGGTTCATATTCATAATATGCAAGGGCGTAGGTTTGATTTTGACATTGGTGGGGACATGAAAGCCTTTGCGATAGACTTTTGACAGCAGGTCATCTCAAAAGCCTTTAATTACAGTTGAGCTGTAAATCCTTCACCGGCCTTTTAAATTGCTTATACATTTCCTATACTATCACTAAATACTGGATTCAGTCTTTTTGTCAACTTGCAGGGTTCGTGCAAGGTGCTTAAAGTGCTTGAAACCCCTTGAAAACAGCCATATTTATTTGAAAGGTACTTGAAAAGTGCTTGAATTATTGAATGACAAAATATGTGAAATTAGTGTTTGATTTTATTAACGCAAAATTAACTCTGCAGCTCATCTGATAGAGATATAGAGCCATTTCGCATGGCTATGAGCATGGTATTGCTCATATAAATATCCAAGTATATGATACAGCTTTCATTCTAAAGGATCAATAATTTATTCATGGGGAAAAAAGCGATATCTTTGTCATAGTATCCCAGTTACCACAGTTGCTGCATGTGCTGTACTTTATTTGTACTATTTTGTTTTATTAGTTTATTTTTATTGCTCTATTTTCCTTTTTTAGAATTTGAAAGATAATGAAGATGTGTGTCTCATGTCTCTGTTCTCAGGGGCCTGTGAAGCGTCTCTGGCCTGCTCGACGTGTCACGTGTACGTGAACAGCGACTACTGCGATAAACTTCCAGATCCTGAAGAAAGGCAAGTAGAATACAACATTATGGTAGAGCTGCATGATTAATCATTGAAAGATCGCAATCTCTATTCAAACACCCATGCAATCTTATTCCTACATGACAATGATTCGGCTAAGTCTGTTACAATAATTCAAATTATCACAGAAATACTGGGATTATAAGTTTATAGTTTGGATAAAGACACTGATGTCTACTGTAGCAATCAAAATGTAGTAAATCACCTTTTGAAAGCAACTTATAAATATTGTATCAATTACATTGTTACACCAGTAGATGGCGACAAGTGACTGTTAAAAATGTCTTTATGAGTGAGTCATTGAATGATTCATTCAAGAGATTTGTTTAAAAACGCTGATTCATCCAGTGATAAAACAAGTGAAAGGTGTGTTCGACTTGAAGCGGCGCTGCGCAGATCGATCGGTTTATGACACACGGAGCCGTCTGTTCTAGGGTAGGGCAGATAGACGATACCATCGTCCATCACGATGGCTAACAGACGTCACGATGTTGAGCCGGCATCGCAACCCTCCCCCATGTTTCCATGGTGACGCGTCATGCTTGGCACGTGATTCACCACAGCCAGAATAGCGCTGTATGACAGATGTAGCGCTTTTATTTCTAAATGTTAACAAACTTGCTTACCATGTCATCATCTATCTTCTATTCCGATTCTCAAATACGTGTAAGTGAGTTTATGTCATTTAAAAACCTAAATGATCTCGATCTGTAACGGGAGATGGGTGCCGTCATGTTTGTTTGGGCCGCAGTTCAGAGATTCCTGTCTGTTGGATTTATTAAAGCACGTGAACTCATCAGTTTCTGCCGAAATACATGAAAGTAAGTGGCCGGTGAACTGGGAGAAGAATAGAGTAAACTTTATAGTTACTTACACTGTGTATCTGATATGAATAAAACATATCAGCAAATATAATTTGAATGGATTGTTATTGCTGCTTCCATAGACACTATTGTGTATTTTACCAACTATAAATGTATTGTTTTGCTATAAATTATATGTATTTAAATGTCTGAAGCCTAAAATAAACATTATGTGGTTAAAAACAATGAATAGTTGTGATATGACAAGCGCTGAGTAGAGCGTGCCGACATCGAAACTGCTGATGAGATGTAGAGGAAAATATCTAGTGGAAAATGAGAATGTTACGTGAATCTTTCATTCAAGAGATTTGTTCAAAAACGCTGATTCATCCAGAAATTAAACAAGTGAAGCGTTTATGAGTGAGTCATTGAATCATTCACTCAAGAGATTCGTTCAAAAAAGCACTTCCCCTCAGGGGAATGGCGCCATTTTGAAGTGCGTTAAACTTCGTCAAGTGGGCGAAGGAAGATTATCTGGACAGACCCTCGACCCCTCGATTTTGACCGAAGGAGCAAGTCTACTCATGTGCACATCAGGCAGATCCAAAGACCACAATGCAACACGATTGTGACGTCACAGCAGATCGCTCTTAATTTACTCCCACCCCACACAATTCTTGTGTATGATGTCAGTTATTTTGACATTTAACCACGTAATACTTGTAGCTACCTTAAGATAGCTGTTTTTACACAGTTATAGTTTATTGTATTGTTATTTTCATTTGCAATTTCTTACATTTTCTTCAAAAGCCCAAGAAATTCACAAGGAAAATACTGTAAATAATAAATCAGCTCCATATTGAGTTCCAGTTGATCAAGAGCTTAGGTTGTTCCTTTCCATTTAAAGGGTTATGTGATGTTCATTAAATCATTCATTCAAGAGATACGTTCAAAAACACTGATTCATCCAGTAATGAAACAAGTAGGGCTGGGCGATTTAAATCGTGATATTGTTATGCGCATCTCGTCAGTAAAGCCGGTTCCTTGATTAGTAGTAAATCGCCATCACCTGCTTTCAGATGGAGCGGCATTCACTACAAAGAGCCATAGGTAACTGACAAGCTGAGCCATATCGCATTAAAATCACGGACGTATCGCCAGCGATTTTAATGCGATATGGCTCAGCTTGTCAGTTAACTACGGCTCTTTGTAGTAACTGCCGCTCCATCTGAAAGCAGGTGATGGCGATTTACTACTAATCAAGGAACCGGCTTTACTGACGAGATGCGCATAACAATAGGCTTGTTTGAGATGAGCAAAATCTGCGCAGAACCGATCACCGGTGATCAGCGCGAGATGCATGCCGGTTAGAAATGTGTCCGAGTGCGGTCCGCCTTGCTCTGATGTCATGCTGACATATGTCAAAAATCTCTCGCGAGCGCAAAGCGGAGGTGTCGGATTCTGCAGTCGAGCGCAGTTGCTCTCCACTGACTGCGCTGATCAAAAGCATGATGGGAAACGACTTGCTGACGACACAGCTTAATGTTCATTGGTTTAAACAACCGTGATGATTTGTTCTCTTTTAAAATGTTTGATTTTAAAACTCTATCATGTTTTATGTGTATACGTTATGTGTGAATATTCCCAAACTATCTAACAGTGCGATCTCTATGGGTTATGCAATGTAATTTTTATAAAAAAAAAAAAAAAAACATGTTTGTATTAAAGAAAAAAAGACTGATAAACATGTATTTGGAATGGAATTAAATAAGTAGGCTACTTTGGGTGTCTTGTTCATTATATTTATTTTCATATAAAAGCAACAGAACTTCAATTCCATCCAGTTTATTAGCAACACTGTGCACGAGCGTGAATCCCGCGATATCCGTCTTTGATCTCACAGGTGTCAGATCCACTGCGAGAAGAGAGATCTGTCCGGCTTGCCTGCGCTTTTTTCACTCCTCCTCTCACTGCAGCCGCCTACTCTCGCATACATTTCAGGCGAGGCAAGGCGCATCTCAAACAAGCCTAATATCACGATTTAAATCTCCCAGCCCTAGAAACTAGTGAAGTCTTTATGAGTGAGTCATTGAATCATTCAAGAGATTCGTTCAAAAAAGTGAATCATTCATTCAAACCAATTTTCAATACATAATAAAAAATCCAAAGAAGATATTTTTTAAATAAACTGTAGCAATCAACATCTTGTAAGACCCTTTAATAAATTACATGTTATTTTGTTTCGATGTTTATTCAGATTCGTAGGAGAATCATGATCTCTCTTTAAACACATAAATCATAATTCTCAATTTATCCAGAATCGTTACATAATAGTTTTCACCATCACTCATGTAACGTGTGTGTGTGTGTGTGTGTGTGTGTGTGTGTGTGTTGTCCCTGCAGGGAGGACGATATGTTGGACATGGCTCCGCTGCTGCAGGAGAACTCTCGTCTCGGCTGCCAGATCATCCTCACGCCGGAGCTGGACGGCATCGAGCTCACGCTGCCCAAGGTCACCAGGAACTTCTACGTGGACGGTCACGTGCCCAAACCTCACTGAGCGCCGGGGTCACGAAGGACAGGTCAAGCGAGGTCAGGGGTACAGATCGCAAAGCACTGTGGGATACGACGCTAAACATGAGGAGGTTATAGTCGTTAAAGGCTTGTTCGCTGTGTGACGGCCGTTGGGGAATCTCTCGAGAACTCTTGAGCTCCTGCTGAATTTGGTCCACAGGTATTTCCACACTGACTCCGGTGTGATCGTTCATTATCCTTCATATAACCAGTCTGATTTACATTTATAGATGGTATATTTTTGGCTTAAATGCACTGAACACATCAAAATCCAAGACCTGTTTCTCTCTGTTTCTTTTCCTTTGTGTGAATAAAATTAGCCTATTTTAAGACCATTACGTTTTTTGGCATTGTGACAGTTTTTATGATTATTACGCTCATATGTTTCCCATGACTGTGACATTTTTCTTGATGGCTTTCTGTACTGCAGGAAAATAATTCGTTTTTCCAAATTTTATTGATATACACTACCGTTCACAAGTTTGGGGAGATTTTTAATGTTTGTGAAAGAGTCTCTTCTGCTCACAATGGCTACATTTATTTGATCAAATATACGGTAAAAACTGTGAAATATTATTACAATGTAAATCATCTGTTTTCTATGTGAATATTTAGTAAAGTGTAATTTATTCCTGTGATCAAAGCTGAATTTTCAGCATCATTACTCCAGTCTTCAGTGTCACATGATCCTTCAGAAATCAGAATAATATGATGATCTGATGATCAAGAAACATTTATGATTATTATCAGTGTTGAAAACAGTTGTGCTGCTTCATGTGTTTATGGAAACTGATATATTTTATTTTTCAGGATTCTTTGTACAGCATTTATTTGAAATAGAAATCATTTGTATCATTATAAATGTCGTTACTGTCACTTATGATCAATATAATGTGTCCTTGATGAATAAAAATATGAATTTATTTAAAAACAAAATCTTACCCCAAACTTTTGGACCGTAGTATACACTAAACTTTCAAAGATTTGGGGTCTATTTAACAACGAATCCTGAAAAACTGTTTACATGGTTAAAATAGTTTACACAAAGTTAAGTAGCACAGCTGTTATTATATCATCATATTAGAGTGATTTCTGAAGGATCATGTGACACTGAAGACTGGAGTAATGATGCTGAAAATTCAGCTTTGATCTCAGGAATAAATTACACTTTACTATATATTCACTTAGAAAACAGCTGTTTTACGTTGTAATAATATTTCACAGTTCTTACTGTATTTTTGATTAAATACATGCAAGCCTTGTTAAAAGGAAGAGACTTTTTACAAAAACAACAAAAATGTTGCCGACTCAACTTTTGATGGTAGTGGAAGTAAAAAAGGCAATAAAAATTACTTTAAAAGTAATTAAAAGGCCAGTGCAATGATGTATAAATACATTTTAAACACAGGCTTTATTTTATTCATACAAAATATAACTTCTTTTTTCCAGGGTGAAGTATGATATGTTTCATGAGGTTCACCAAAGAATACAGAAGCATTCCACATTACAAATGAATTCTGGTTTTCATAAATATTAACATGTTCTTTTGACTGCAGAAACGGCAGTTCTCCTCGTTTGCTCTGGTGTTTGATGATCAGTCCATGAAACTGTTTTTCAGTAAATGCTGCTCTGAAGTTCGTTTCATTTCTAATAAACCCTGAACACACAAACCTGTCAAACGTCACACACGTTTCTCCCGCCTCCGCTCAGGTCATTATGCGCACAGATGAAATTATTTATCAAACTTAAGAAACCACAAATCTGTTGAAGCTTTGTACAATAATAAAAATCATGCTTGATTTTTTGATGTATGAAATAAACAGTAATGTGTCATATTACATGTGTTTGGAGTCTGAGATGAACAAACAACTTCTTCACAATGAATCCAAGATCCACTTCACACAATGTTGTTTAGTGAAAACTCACTTTCAAATAAATGTTACATAAAAAGGAATTAAAACACTTTAAAATAAGGTCTAATTTATTATATTGCATATATTTATACATTATATTTACAATATTTGTTAATGTTTGTAAAACTTTTGTTTGTTCATGTTAGATTTATTAATCTTAGTCAATGTTAATTGCAACTTTGGATTTGTAAATGTTGAAATTAACATTGACTAAGATTAATAAATGCTGTGGAAGTGTTCATTTTTAGTCCATGTTTGCAAACAAGGACAGGTGAGATCCGGAACACCTGCTCATCATCACGTCACGTGACAGTCGGAATTACATGTGAAATGATTTCGTTCCTCACAGTTCTGCGGCTTGTTCTCATGTGGTGAGTTTATTTACATCTGTTCATAAACACACACACACACACACACACACACACACACATACATACACATACACATACATCACCTGAACATCTTGCGTCGCTGAATCAGCTCAAAACTGCTGAGGAACGTGAGCGCGCGCCGTGCGCGGGAGTTTTACTGTTACTTTGTAGCGACTCCTGAGAGAAAACTCGCTGATCTGTTACATTGTAAGTTAAGACGTTTTTGACCAATTTTACTCTGTGTCTGAAATATTCGCGTGCAGAACTAAACTGTGAGGGAATTTATCTTCAGTTTCCAATGTTTTATTTATGGCAGTTTTGCATCAGTTCTGATGTAAATGTGATTGATTAAACCCCGTTATTCAAGAGCGCCGCTACAGTGGGTCTATAAAATATATTTTGAAGCATATCTATTATATAAACCACCTTTGGATAATCCTGTCTGATAGTCTTTTCTGTTTTTACGATGGTGAGATGCGTCTTCAGTTTACTCCATAATCTTTACAGTAGTGAACAGATGTGTCACTCTCTCAAAATGCATCACTCTGGGGGAAAAGCTCTGGAATATAGTGGTGAATTCAGGTTGATTGGGACACTTTTGTTTTGTTGCTGTTGAGATGACTGGGAAAAAGTCTCAAACAAAAAGTATTTTAATCTTAAAAGAAAAAGAAATTCATACTTTTATTCAACAATGACGCATTAAACTGAAAAGGTGACAGTACATAACACATAATGTTACAAAAGATTTCTATTCGCCAAATGCTGTCCTTTTGAACTTTCTATTAATCAAAGAATCCTGGAAAAATCACAGTTTCCACAAAATATTAACTCTTTTCAACACTGATAATAATCATAAATGTTCCCTGAGCATCAAATCATCATATTAGAGTGATTTCTGAAGGATCATGTGACACTGAAGACTGGAGTAATGATGCTGAAAATCCAGCTTTGATCACAGGAATAAATTACACTTTACTGTATATTCACATAGAAAACAGCTGATTTACATAATAATATTTAACATTACTGTTTTTACTGTATTTTTATTTAAATAAATGCAGCTTTGGTGAGCATAAGAGATTTCTTGTGATTTGTGTTTAAAGGGATATTTCTACCAGAAATTAAAATTCTGTCTTCATTTACTCACCCTTATGTGCTGAACACAGAGATATTAGGAAGATGGACCCCATTGACTTCCAAAGTATGGAAGACAAAAAATTCTATGGAAGTCAATGGGGTCCATCTTCCTAATATCATAGTTTGTGTTCAGCACAAGAAAGAAATTCATATAGGTTTAGAACAACTTAAGGGTGAGTAATATTTTCATTTTTGGGTGAACTAATTCTTTAATACTATTATTCCATATTTGAAAAGCTTCAGAAAGACTTGTGTCTCAGTTCATGTCCTTCTCTTTTCCAGAAAGCCGACGAGGGAACATGAGCTCTCATGCACGTTCTCCTCGTGACCCTGCAGAAGATGCTCAGGTCACTCAGTCCACGATCCTCCTCCTGCTCCGGGAGGCCACGAATCTCGATCCGCCTGTGGATGACGGGATCTCGAGTTCGGGAGAGAATCCAGATGGCAGCTCCGGCCCGAAAGACCCTGGTGAAAAAAAACTATATTTACACGACAACAATGTTTTGGGGCCCTGAAAATGCAAACTTTTGAAAATGTGTTTCAAAGTGCAAGTTTTTGAAAACGATACCGTTATTGTCTCTGTGTAAACTACAGAAACACAAATTTGTGGTTTTTTTTAATGCATGTAAACTTACTTTTGGTGTGGGTTGGGAAAAACTTCGTTCGACGAACGACAAACTAAAACGTCAGAAATAAAACGTTCCATGGAAGATGTATAAATAATGTTTTTGTTTTTCTGAGAACATTATTAAAGACCAGATACCTCTGAACGAACATTCTATTAAGGTTACTGGATGTTTGCTTATAACATTTAATTTTTTATAACATTAGAAAAACATATTTTTCTTAGCTGAGGACTTAAAGCAATAATTCATTAAATAATGAACATTCTGTCAGCAAGACTCCGCATTAACTGAACTTTCCCTGGTGAAAAATGAATATGCTAAGTAAACTTGCAGCCAGACTAATTCAGTGTACTTCAAGTGTGTTAATGATTAGTAAACTTTAAGTATATGCCTGTGTAGGGACTAATTACATGCTTGATTAGTGATATTAAAGTTTACTTTATTTGTGTTACAAGTACATTACAAATTGATTACGAGTGTAGCAATATACCATAAGTGTATTATATTTGAGTAAAAGTGTAAGCTCAGTAATACCTTTGGCTTATTGAAACAGCGTTTTGGGGGCCTGAAAATGCAAACTTTTTAAAATGGGTTTCAAAGTGCAAGTTTTTTTTTAAAAACAATACCGTTATTGTCTCTGTGTGAACTACAAAAACACAAATTTGTGTTTTTTTTTAATGCTTTGTTGTCATGTATACGTACTTTTGGTGTGGGTTGGGAAACACTGTGTTTGACGAACGACAAACTAACACGTCAGAAATAAAACGATCCATGAACGGTGTATAAATAATGTTGTTGTGCTAACGTTCTGAGAACTTTATTAAAGACCAGATAACTGAACGAACGTTCTATTAGCATTACTGGAAGAATGTCTGCCTATATAACATTGAGGCTACGTCTACATTAATCCGGATACATTTGAAAACGGCGTTTTCGTTTATAAACGCTCTCCGTCCACTGGTGTTTTCAGGCGTTTCAGAGTGGATGAGAAACTTTTCAAAAACTCCTGAAAACGCTAAATTCACCTTTACTGCGCATGCGTAAAACCCCACAAAAGATCACTGATATGATTTGGACGGAAAAATAAATAATGAAGTTATCGCGCAATTCTTCTGACAGGATCATTTTATTTAGTAAAACATCTCAGCATTCACTGATGCGGTCCAGGTCGCACGCAGTCTCCATGTTTGGTCTAAAACACGAACGCTCTCATGTATTGCCGCAGGACAGCAAATGTGAGTAAATTCTGTCATCTTTGCAGGACTGTGATATGAAGAGTGTGCAATGTAGAATATTTTTAGCAACAGTGTGAAAGTGAACAGCACATAACAGGCACAATACTGGTATAAACATGAATATCTATTGGTACAATATGCATCACATGACTAAATTTACGTCATCGTTTTTAAATACCACCGGTTTCACAGTCCACACTACAACGTGAAAACAACGTTTTCAAATGTATCCACTTTGGAGAGCGTTTTCATTAATAAAAACGCCGTCTCAGTGTGGACGAAACGCCAAAACGGAGAGAAAAATATACGTTTTCAAACGAAACCGTATTAGTGTGGACATGGCCTAAAAGACCTTTCTGAGAATGTTAGCTGGTTACAGTCACTCATTTCTGTGAAGAAACATCAGTTCCACAAACAGTCTTTCATCTTAAAACAAAGTGTTTAAATTATGTTATAACCGTCATTATTATGTACGTCCAGCCGGTTGTTATCTCAGAATAAACCCCTTCAGGCTGATGAAGACCTGACCCTGATCACCCGTCGGGTTTATTCTGAGATAACAACCGGCTGGATGTACATTATCCCTTGCTTAACTAATGGACCTTATTGAAAAGTGTTACCCTTTTTTTTTTTTTCACTAGGGGACTCGGAGTTCATGGGCTCTTTCTCTATAATACGAGAGTCGGGCCGCAGCAGCGCATGGGAAGTGATGCGTCTGATCAACCAGCAGTGCGAGTGGCTCCTGCAGTCCGAAGGTCCGGTTGATCTCGACCCGTCAGACACCGTTATAACGCCCAAACCTCCCGAGCGTCCCGCTGTTTCTTCCGGCAGCGTCCCGTCCAACGCATGTTTCTCAGTCTACAGCTCAGAGCCTGCGACTGACGTGGAGGAAACTAAAGGAAGCGATGATCTCGCTGAGCTTATAAAGACCAGCATGAGTGACGCCAGTGAAAACTGTCTGACTGAAAACGAGTCCAGAGACGAGGGCTGTTCGGATCCGGGCGAATCTGTTGTCAGGTTCACAGGAAGTGATTGTCCTCTTGACTTCTCTTCCTGTTTGGTGTCTGATCGAGATGCTGAGAGTGCATGGCTCGACGCCTCTGAACATGCATCTTCATTTGACCTCAACAATAATCTCCAGAGTCTGAATAAAGAGATCCACGATACGCAGGCGGTTCTGACGGCATCATGGGACGCCCACAGACGCACCCAGAGAAAACAGCCTCGACCCGCCCGGAGCCCCGACCCGCAGGACCCGGATGTGCAGGGCGTCACGTTCAGCATGTGTCCCGAACTGGACATCCACACGGATCAGAGCAGACTCATCATCACCTCCAATTACAGGTGAGATGCACGATTCTGGATAAACTGAGAATCACAATTTTTTTTTTTTTTTTTTTTTTTTTTAAATCTAGATCCTGATTCGCCCATGATTCTGAATAGACTAAACAAAATAAGATGTAATTTCCTAGAGGTTTTTACAAAGTGTTAATTCACCCTTCTCCGGGAGTTTGATTGACAGGCGATCTGATTATAACACCGAATCTACCATTTTGTCTGACAAACAAACCAGACTAGAGAGTTAGTAGATTAACGTAGGTGAATGATTCAATGACTCGCGCATAAAGATGTCACTTGTGTTCCTATTTTTTTACAGTCTATGCTTGTGTTATTACTGAATGAATCAGCGTTTTTGAATGAATGATTCAATGACAAATACTTTTTTTTTTCAAACAGTCACTTGTCGCCTCCTACTGGTGTAACGATGTAATTCATACAATCTTTATTTAAAGCATCAATTTACTTTTAAAAGGTGATTTGTTCTATTTTGATCACTACTATAGACATCAGTGATTCTATCCGAACTATAAACTTGTATCCCAGTACTTCTGTGATAATTAGATTTATTGTAAGACAGAAATAATGATACTGTGTGGCTGAAAAGACTGTTTTCGAAGCTGTTTCATACCTAAACATGACAACTGCTCTCTCTGGGTGACAACGCAGATTTTAATGTTCACTGTGATCGTACTTGTCAAAGGTTTGGTAAACATCGCCGAATCGCTGTCATTCAGGAATTAGATCAAGGTGTGGGTGCTTGAATCAAAATCACAATCTTTTAACGTTTTATCGTGCAGCTCTTGAATGAAAACAGTATTTCTGTAAGATGAGCCTGATGTTGTGCTGTCCTCTGCCCAGCGAGGAGATCAGGCGCCTGAGACGAAGCCGGAGCAGCCGCTGCCGATCCCTACAAACCTGCCAGAGGAGCAGCTCAGAAGAGGAGAGCGACTCCTGCCAGTCTAGTCAGTACCACACACACACACACACACACACACACACACACACTCACACACACACACTGGTCAGTCAGTACCAGACACACCCACCAGAGGGAGACATGCACGCACGCACACTAGTCAGTCAGTACCACACGCACACACTCAGTAACAGACACACCCACCAGAGGGCGTTACACACACACACACACACACACACACACACACACACACACACACACACACAACACACCAGTCAGTCAGTACAAGACACACCCACCAGAGGGAGTCACACACACACACACACACACACACACACACACACACACACACACTCACAGACACACCCACCAGAGGGCGACACACACACACACACACACACACACACACACACACACACACACACACACTCTCACAGACACACCCACCAGAGGGCGACACACACACACACACACACACACACACACTCTCACAGACACACCCACCAGAGGGCAACACACACGCGCACACACACACACACCCAACCAGAGGGCGACACACACACGCACACACACACACCCAACCAGAGGGCGACACACACACACACACACCCACCAGAGGGCGACACACACACACACACACACACACACACACACCCACCCACCCACCAGAGGGCGACACACTCACACACACACACTAGTCAGTCAGTACCAGACACATCCACCAGACGGCGTCACACACACACACACACGCTCTCACTCACACACACGCTCTCCATACCTGTCAACATTTGGGTACTAAAATATGGGAGACCTGTGGGGGGGGGGGGGGGTTTCAATTCAGCCACATGCAGTTTCATGTCATCTTAACATTACACACTCCATCGCCAAATCATAGAAAAATTAATTTAAGACAGTTGTATTCATCTTAACAATACACAATAAATAAATATACAGAAAAACAGATTTCTAAAATAAGGGATAGGCCACAAATATGCGAGTACAGTTTGCAAAACTGAAACTGAACAGGTGATGTGGTGTAATATTCAGTTACTGTAAGAAACCGTTCCAGCGGGTGGAGTTTACTGGATATTACACGTCACCTGTGTGTACTCCACAGGCTTTCACTGGAAATTAATATTACATACAAATATTATTGTTGTGTAATTAGCATATTGTTGTGTAACTTCACCTACTGGAACAGTATTTCAGAATTTTTCACAGGAACTGAATATTACAAAATATTACCTTGTACATATTTTTTTTCTTTCTGTATAGTTCTATCTTGTTAATAAATTTTGCTTTCTATTTTGGCTTTCTTGTGTGTCCATATTTTTGTTGCGTTCCTTTTGAGCCACAGGGCGAAACGGGTACGGATTGATGTGATTATTCATATAACGACGTTTGGACCATACAAATTACGGGAGTTTCACGGGAGAAATAACAAAACGGGAGGGGGGGCGGGAGATAGGTGTGAAACACGGGAGACTCCCGGGGAAAACGGGAGTGTTGACAGGTCACACACACACGCGCACGCACGCACGCACGCACGCACGCACGCACACACACACACACACACACACACACACACACACACACACTCACACTCACACTCACACTCACACTCATTCACAGTCACACACTCATCAGTCAGTACCAGACACATCCACCAGAGGGCGCGCGACGCACGCACACACTCACACACACTCACACACTCGTTAGTGCCGCTCACTTGCTCATCACTAGCTCTAGTACTCATACTGATCAAACTTGTTGCAAGGTTGCAACTCACCATTATTTATATAGCGTTACAATAAGGTGTCATTAGTTAACATTGATTGTTGCATTAACTAATATTAACAATGAGCAAGACATTTATTCCAGTTTTTATTAAGGTTAGTTAATAAAAACACAACTGTTCATTATTATGTCAGCTCAGGTCCATTAATTTAATATTAACCGATACAAAAATATGAAAATATATTCAATTCAGTTCATTTATTTGTATAGTGATTTTCTTAATCTATATTTTTTCACAGCAGCTTTACAGAATAAGCTTGTTTTAACGTCACAATTTGGAATTCTTCACTTTCAGACGTTTAAACTCTTGAGCTTTTATCATTTCAAACCCTCAATCGTTTATTTTGGCAGAATGCTAATGGTGTCCACCCACTGAAATGTTGAGAATTATGTGAATGTGTAAATAAATCACACACTGTGTTCCCAACAATCAAGCTTTCCTGTAGCTCAAATAGTAGAGCGTTGGCGCTTGCAACGCCAAGGTCATGGGTTCGATTCCCAGGGAATCGAAAGCAAACACTGATAAGAATGTAAATGTGTACCAGTTGAAATGCAATGTAAGTCACTATGGATGAAAACATCTGCCAAAATGCATACATTTAAATGTATATCTAGTTATAAGCATTTATTCAGAAGGTTGTTCAGGGTCTCAGCGTTTGTAGAGTCACACTGAGTGTTAGTGTTGTGGCGATGATGAAATGATCAGTTCTGATGTGTTTGTTCCTCAGGGAGTAAGATGTGTGCGTCGTGCTGTACGAGGAAGACTCCTCTCTGGAGAGACGCTGAAGACGGGACGCCGCTCTGTAACGCCTGTGGGATCAGGTGAGGAAATGTGGATCTCTCGCCGTCTTGTTCCCAGTCTTAATGTTCCCAGTCTTAAGGCCCGTTCACACTTGAGCTACACAATTAACCGCAATGAATCCACACGAGATTTGGCAAAGGCTGCGATATTTTATGTGCATTTGTTTGAGAGTTGAGTATCTCTCTAAAAGTCATTAAATGGATTTTGTGAAAATTAAGGTCTTAAATATAATTAAAAAGCATTACATTTTAATCCTACAGGCACCAAAAATTTAGATACAGTTTTGAAGAAAATGTTATGCTATCAATTTATTTGAATATAGCCTTCATAATTAATATTTTTTTAATTTGCTGTCGTAAAATATGTACGTTAGTGTGATAAACATGCAGAACCGGTTCGGTAATTGCCGTGATGCGGAGATGACCTGGGTCATTTTTATCCAGACATCAATAGCTGTGTTAGTCCCAGTGAGCCTGACCTTCATTCATAAAAAAGATGCCATTAAACAAGTATTTGAAATACACTGTCTTTGTTGTTTCTGTTTACATTTGTTTGTGTATATTTTTGTTTTTTGCAGGTACAAGAAATATCGCGTGCGATGTCAGCAGTGCTGGAACATCCCGAAGAAAGAAGCGAACACCAACTCGCAGTGCCAGAAATGTGGAGACGTCCTGAAGCTGAAGGGCGGCAGCTGGTAGGACTGTCATTACCGTCATCTTCGCATCTGCGGACGCTCTCAGATCTGAGCGTTTCTAAGAGATGTGAACGTGTGACGCTTCATCTGAACGTGTGTGTAGATGTGAGTCAGACTGAATCATTCTCAGGGTCTGTTATCGTGAACGGAGAGCCATTTCTCCTCGAGCTGTTCAGTTTCGTGCTGTACATGACCATTGATTGTTCACTTATTTAATTTCCCCATTTTTCTTGTTTGTGACATCATATTTATTAATGAATTATTTATTGATTAATGTATTTTCTTTGGTCACAGTCATCTCTCTGACTAGCTGACTATCACATGTGTTTGTGTTCAGAGGTTGTTCTGTGCGGGAATAAAATGTATTAAATTGTATTTATTATAGTGCTCTATTGTCAGTGTTTTCTTAAACTTTACATAGACGCTTTATTATCTAATTAATAAGAGTGTACGTTCAGTTCGACATGAATCATGTCATGATGTATGTAGATTAATATTAAAGTCAGCGTGAAACGGAAGTCACTCTTTCTTAAAGTTCCGTATATCCGAGTGAAACGCTTCTGGAACAAGAACAAATGTGGGCGGGGCTTGATTTTGTTCATTGGGAATTGATTGGATGGTTTGTGGTTTGCTATTGGCTGATCTCATGTGAGTGACAGGTTGCCCCGCCTTCGTCATCAGAGAAGAGAAGAGATGCCGCAAGAAGTTATTCTGATTCAAGATTATTAAAACAATAATGATGTGCATCCATAAATCATTTACAATAAACATGTTCCATAAAAAAAACAAGAATTGTCAATTTTGATTTGATGGTGACTGTTTCCTCGCCGACGATAGAATCAGCTGGTTTATGTGTGTGTGTTGAGTTGGGTTTGTGAGCGTAACTCAAACGTTCTGCTGTAAATATGACTAATCGACTCTGGCATTTGATGAGAATTAAGCATTTCATTAATTTACTTTATTGGTCTTTTTTTTTTTTTTTTCAAGGCCGAAAATCTCAAAACCAGACGCTCCAAGTTGCTCCTCATCCGCCTGCGTAATCTGAGAATGATTCAGTTGTTCAGATTCACATTTTCCAAATGTTCAGTACGGTTCTCTATAGGGTTCTTGACTCAATTTTAAAGAACCCTTTATGCCAAAAAGGCTCTATATAAAGGGAAATGTCTTAAATGATTGCATGCATAATATATATTTTTTTATTAGTGTTAAATTGTTTACTAGCTGTTAATTCATAAAATTTAACGAGTAAAAATTAATTAAAGCAAAACTGATTAAAACTAAATTCTTAAAATGATCCCTAAAAGTGCCATTTCACAAACCCTTTTCTTTTAAAGGGGTCATTTTATAATGTTTCCTGAAGTGCACTGATATTCTTAGTATGATATTTATGTCAGAATTTAGAAATATATCCTGATTTTAGCCTCTGATTTGAACACTCTGTTAGAAGGGGTGTGTCTTCAATGTAAACGCCCACTTCTGTGATTGGCTAACATCTTTGTATATGAAATGAGTATTACATGTGGAACTCTCAAATCTTTTACTACGTTTTTACTATTACAGCTCCAAGATTAACTAATCGTGAAGTGTTGATTATGGCGTTATATTTAGATCCTGTCGCATGAAGCTTGCAGCGATGACATTCACATAGTTGAAATAAATAAGCACTTTCCTAGCATTAGGATCCTTTGGAAGGTAATATTATTTTTAGTCCAGTGATCCTGTATCGCTCTTCTCTCCTAAAAGCTGTCTTTGGACTAACGAGGAACTTTTGAGTTCTGAAGTTTACAGGATGTTTTTATAGTACAATGACCTCTTGAATGCCAAAAGATCAAGGAAATTTTGATTTCTCAGTTCATGACCCCTTTAAAAGTGTTTGTTCCTTTGCTCTTTGCCAGTTTATTATGTTGTTCAGGTCCCAGATCGGAACCGCAGTGGTTGTTTGCTGTGAATCTCTGTTGTGTGTCGCCACGATCTGACGGTTTTTCTGTTTGTTTAGATACAGTCTGAAATGTAAGGAGCTGTGAAGGAGGTGGTGATAGAAAGAATATAGAAGGGGAAATTATAATTCAATGCTTTTTAGTTTTGTGCTCGCTCCCAAATTTCTTCCAGAAACATTGTGGGAAGGGCAGCGAGAAATTACATATAGGATTTAGGATTCTATTTATTTTATTTTGCAGTGTGTGTGTGTGTGTGTGTGTGTGTGTGTGTGTGTGGTGCATTTACTGCCAGGTTTACAGAGGAACATGATGTCCTTCCTGACGGGTCATGACTGACATCCTTCATTATCAGTAAAACCCGAGGAAACATTCAGTACATTCAAATATCGGAGAGCATCAATGAATCATAAGATGTCTAATGTTCTCTCAGTTCTGTCGTGTGTCAGAAACATATGTTTATATGCATGATGTCAGAAAATTGGCGAAGTTGTTTTTAATATTTGGTTTCAGTAAATGCTCTGAAAGTTTAAACTCTGAAAATTTGCAGTGTGTTTCACTGAACTCGACAATCAAGAACAATCTGATTCCTCATGAAATCAGCCCTTAACAGTATACATGTAGTGTGTAATGCAGCTGTTTGTGAATGTAAAAGGTCTGCAGAGTTTCAAAGATCAAAGTGCAGATAAATGAGTTTTGTTCTAAAAGCGATTCTGAACTGAAACGAGTCGTCAGTAATTCCAGTCTTACTTCCTGCTGAACCTACATAGGCTTGAAACTCATTTGCATAATGGTCTTGATTGGCTGAACAGTGTCTCTTTGCCCCGCCCTCAATCACTGTAATTGTATCTAATACTGGAAGAGTTTGGTTCGTGCTGTTCATGTCGAGAAGACGCTCTTTGAGATTGATACGGTAAAACCCACGCCATCGTTACTGTTTGTATCACTGTGATCAAGAGCTGAGATTCAGATATGATAATGAGCGTTTGCTTTCTGACCAATCACAGCAGAGCAGCTCTCAGAGAGGCGGGGTTTAGAGAGACTGAATCCTTGATCGAAGCGTTTCAGACACTGAGAGAAAAGAGCTGACGCTGCAGTGGAGATTATGAGGACATTAAAGTGTTTTTCGACCTTTGCATGTAGACCTGCTGTAGGAGACGCCAAAACACAATTAGGAACCTTTAATAATAGCATAATAGGGGCGCTTTAAATAACCCCGTCTTTATCTACATGTTATCATTCAAGTTGTACGTTTGAACTCCTGTTGTCCTTTTGAACGATGCTAAAGCTTTTATGAATTTGGCCCCGTCCCATCGGCTCCACCTCGTTAATCGGAAACCCGGCGGCCCCTTCACAGCGTATTAAGAAATGAGTTATGAATAATGAGCGTTCGTACGCTCACACCTGTGACCGCGGCAGATATATCCTGTTTGGAAAATGGCCGACGGTCTCACCAAACCCTCCCGCCCCGAGCGCTCCAACAGGAAGTGTGGACAGGAAACAGCTGTCGCTGACTTCCTGCCTCTGCTGCTCCAGGTGCATCCTGGGTACTCGGTGCTCACCAGAGCAGACACAAGCTTTATCTGTACAAGTCCGTTCGTTTTCAGCGAGCGCTGACCGATGGGGTGCAATGTAATGATTTACAGTCAAACCAAACATTTTTCAGACACCTTCAAGTTTACATTAATGTCCATCACTTTACAACAGTTTATTCACTATAGTTTAGAAAATGGTATTAAAATATGACAAGAACTTGATATTTCTCTGGTTTTGTCCGTCATTCTGTTAGACTGTCTCACTAATGAATTATGCTGAATATCTGTCAGCTGTTAAATTTAACTACACAATTAGATAATACCAATTTAGGTCAAACAATTACCAAGCAATGCTTAATTTTGTTCAGTCTGTGGTGTATATAGGTCGCATTAGCAATTAAAGATAAAACATGGTCAGGTTAAAGGTCCCAAATGTTTATAAAATTTATGAATTATTTTTGGGTATAATATGTCACAATTTACTTTTATTTAGCCATCCTCACTTACATAAATGAACTATAGTGTCCTGCACCCACTAGTAAAAAAATGATATCTGGTGTCTGAATCATTTTTTGTTTGGCTGTATATTTGATGTGTTGTCTGAATGAATCTGGATTGAACACGCAAGCGCTTGTAAAGTCTGATTCTCTCACTGTTAAACGCAAGAGCAGCCGTGCGTAAAGGATATATTTAATCGTACAACTGTTTCTGCATCTTATCAAACCACACGACTCTTGAGTTTGTTTAATCCACAAATGCTTCATAATGTTTCAGATGTGTTTCATAGTCATGAATCATTTCATGTTTGGTGGCTAAAAACTGGCTGAACATCAGAGCTGATGTGTTTTAATCAAATGTAGGATATTTGAAAACTATAGTCTTGTGTATGGAAGCTTAAAGGAACACTCCACCGTTTTTTGAAATAGGGCTTATTCACCTTCTTTCCCACATTTAGATAGGTGGGCAAATGCATTTTTGTCTCAGGGCATGCATTGTTTTAGTTTGACAGGGTCGGCGCTAGCTTAGCTTAGCTTAATGAATGGAATCCTTTGTTGCCAGCTAGCATGTCCTGAGTAAAAGTGATCAAAAAACACACAAAAAAACACCTAATTACTTCTTGTGGCCTGCGTATTCACAACAAGTACAAATAGCGATGCAGATTAACACTAGGCGATTTCCTAGGCAGAGATTGACTTGGGACTATATTAGGGGGAAGCACAGGCGAAGCACTGCTACTTAGGCGAAGCACTGCTACTTGGGCGCAGAGATATCACGCAACACATGAAATGTGAATATGTGGTATAAATGGAAAATGTGAATGTGAAGACAGGTATAATATGGGTCGATCTATACATGCGTCATGTTTAAAATAATCACTTACTCTGTGGACAGTTGTCCATTTGGTCCATTCGGCGTGGGGCTTTTTTTCCAGTTCACTTTATCACACCGGGAAAAAAAATAGAGTAAAAGTTACTGCAAGATGGATCAACGCCGTGAAATCTTCGGTAGCTGTGACTCAACTGCGGGCACGCTCATCTTGATCTGACGCGCTGAGCCTGGTCATCGATGGCAGAAACTTGTCCCACTCGCCACAGCACAGACACTATTTCAATCGGGATAGATTGGCATATTCCCCCACATTCACACCACCAGTTCGTGTTGGCTCTCATCCTCACGTCCTCAGGCTGTTGAGCGATCGCAACCTCCTCCTCCTGTCATTCTATTTCCAAAGCACGCAGCTCATCTTCTGAAAACTCAGGTATGGTTCTGGCTCTGGCTCTTGACTGTCTGACAAGTCACCCTCTTCGTCTCTCACAAAATTAGCCATGTTCATTGCCATTCATGTACTGTAGGAAAAATAGCCAGCTACTATTCGCGCAGGTATGTTGAAGGAAGTCGTGGGATTTCATGTTTTGCGTGATATCTCTGCGCCCAAGTAGCAGTGCTTCGCCTGTGCTTCCCCCTAATATAGTCCCAAGTCAATATCTGCCTATTTGTACTCGTTGTGAATACGCAGGCCACAAGAAGTAATTAGGTGGGGTTTTTTTTATCACTTTTACTCAGGACATGCTAGCTGGCAACAAAGGATTCCATTCATTAAGCTAAGCTAAGCTAGCGCCGACCCTGTCAAACTAAAACAATGCATGCACTGAGACAAAAATGCATTTGCCCACCTATCTAAATGTACGAAAGAAGGTAAATAAGCCCTATTTAAAAAAATGGTGGAGTGTTCCTTTAACAAAAAAAAAAAAGTACAAAAACTCGTTGAGATTATACCTTATTACTTGCAATTGCGAATTTCTCACAATTGCGAGAAAAAGTCAGAATTGCGAGTAATACATTTGCAATTGTTTTTTTTTCCCTCAGAATTGAGGGAACTCAAAATTGCTAGGGAAAAATAATCAGACACTCACAATTAAAGATAATTGCGACTGATTTTTTTCGTGCAGTTGCAAGTGTATAACTTATAATTTTTCTTCAGAATGGTGAGATTTAAAAGACGCAAATACGATTTTGTTTTTTAGAAACAGACTTCCGTACTTGTGACATTTCAACTCTAAATCATATTTTGTAAGAATAACGTTAACTAGATTTCTTTGTTTCGGAATGCTCTGGTGTTGTGGCTGGTTGCCGGGGTGTTGCTATGGGGTTGCCAGCTGGTTTCAAGGGTGTTGCTTGTATAACTGCGCTCGTAAAGTCTGATTCTCTCGCCTTTTCACACAAGAGCAGCCACGCGTGAAGGATATAGTTAATTATACAGTGGACAGTGGTTTCTGCATCTTATCAAACCGCACGACTCTTGAGTTTGTTTAGTCCACATATGCTTCATAATGTTTCTGATGTGTTTCATTGTCATGAATCATGTCATGTTTGGTGGCTAAAAGTCGGCTGATGTTTTTAATCAAATGTAGGATTTGATATTTGAAAACTGTAGTCTCGTGTATGGAAGCTTGTTTCCAGGTAACTTTTTTTTTTATCTCGCAATTACGAGTTTATTACTCGTTACTTGCAATTGCAAATTTGTATGAAAATACTGTGAGAAATAAAGTCAGAATTGCGAGTCATAAATTTGCAATTCTGTTTTTTTTTCCCTCAGAATTGAGAAACTCGAAATTGCTAGGGAAAAAACAATCAGAATTGTGAAAAACTCACAATTAAAGATAATTGCGACTCCCACATTTCTGACTTTTTTTCTCACAATTGTAAGTGTATAACTTGCAATTCTGACTTTTTTTCCTTCCGAACTGTGAGATTAAAAGTCACAATTACAAACTTCACACAAACTTCCATAATTATGACATTTCAACATAGTGACATTTCACCTCTAAACCATTTAGTAAGAATAACGTTAACTAGATTTCTTTGTTTGCTCTGATGTTGTGGGTGGTTGCCGGGGTGTTGCTATGGGGTTGCCAGCTGGTTTCTAGGGTTGTATAACTGGTCTGTTGTTGTTGTTCTATGATTTGTTCAATGGTGGATCTGATCACTTAGTAAAGCAGCAACACACTCTCCTCAACAACACGTGATTTGAGGAATCATTCATGTCTGGACCTCAAACACACTCAACTTTAACATCTTAAGGCTGGAATACACTATTTATTTGTACTGATTCTTTGTCCCAATTTGCAGTCTGGACGAGTTACGCTAGTTGGTGGAAGTCAATCAGCACATGTTGGTTAGTCGGATTTGACAGATTTAACACAAAATTGCCTAGTGTATGATGAACAGATTGTTTTTATTTTATTTATTTATTTGTTTTTTGCTTCAGACTGTGATTCCATCCGGTCGGATAAAATTAGACGTTTGATATTTTGAGCCGATAATTTTCATGTGTTTCAGAGCAACGAGCTGTGAGTTTTTGAAAGTTTTCATCTGTAACCATTTACAAAGTCGGCAAGTGTATTATGCGTAGTGTTTTATAATCTGATGTGTATTTCAGCGTTTAGTACTGAAGGTTTCATCACTAACAGCACTAGAACTAGTGATGAGAGACTCTGTAAACAACACTAATTAAGAAGAATGACTAACCTCATCTGAGCACTGATGGCACACACAAACACACACACACACTCACTCACACAATCTCTCTCTCTCTCTCACACACACACACACAGACTCTCTCTCTCACACACACACACACACACACACACACACACACACACACATTCACTCTCTCACGCACGCACTCTCAGACACACTTATACAAATACACACACACACACACACACACACACACACACACACACACACACACACACACACACTTGTATTGCTCTAAACAATTAAGCCTCACTGATCTGTATCTCTGACACACAATAGTGTTTACATGGATGGAGGAAATGTGTGTGGAGCACAAGTGTGAGTTAGCAAGAAAAGTTTAAATATTGCACAATAAGTGTGTGTGTGTGTGTGTGTGTGTATGTTCTTGACGCACTGAGTGAGTTTTTGTTTGTGATTTCTCTCTCTCTCTCTCTCTCTCTCTCTCTCTCTCGTCGTCTCTCTTTCTCTCTCTCTCTCTTGTCCTCTCTCTCTCGTCATCTCTCTCTCTTGTCATCTCTCTCTCTCGTCATCTCTCTCTCTCGTCATCTCTCTCTCTCGTCCTCTCGCTCTCGTTCTCTCTCTCTCTTGTCCTCTCTCTCTCTCTCTTTCTCTCTCTCTCTCTCGTTCTCTCTCTCTCTTGTCCTCTCTCTCTCTCTCTCTCTCGTTCTCTCTCTCTCTTGTCCTCTCTCTCTCTCTCTCTCTCTCTCTTGTTCTCTCTCTCTCTCTCTCTCTCTCTCTCTCTCTCTCTCTCTCTCGTCCTCTCTGTAACCCTCCGTCTGCTGGTCAGATCATTTACACAGATGAAAAGTGAATATCTTTGAAACGTAAACACACACAGGCATTTATTGCTGCTTTGTTGTTGAGTTTGTTTAGACGGACAGACAATACGGGCGACTCCTGATTCAAACAATTGCTGCGATTTCTTCCCCTCATGAGGAAACACTCGCTGCTATAATTACCATCAGTTTGACTTTCACACAAAGAGGCTCAATGAGAACAACTGCTTTAACGTCACATTTTCTGTCTTTCTGAAAACATTTACCAAATCAGTGTTCATGTTTATCATTCACTGATAGAAAAGGCGGTATCCTCACAACTATGTTCCTTTTTAGAAAGAAATGATATCTGTGAGGATTTCCAGTCAGGATTTAGACCGTACCATAGTACCGAGACAGCTCTCGTTAGAGTCAAAAATTATTTGCTCTTATCAACCGATCGTGGTTGTACAGTGAGGAAAATAAGTATTTGAACACCTGAGAAAATCAATGTTAATATTTGGTACAGTAGCCTTTGTTTGCAATTACAGAGGTCAAACGTTTCCTGTAGTTTTTCACCAGGTTTGCACACACTGCAGGAGGGATTTTGGCCCACTCCTCCACACAGATCTTCTCTAGATCAGTCAGGTTTCTGGGCTGTCGCTGAGAAACATGGAGTTTGAGCTCCCTCCAAAGATTCTCTATTGGGTTTAGGTCTGGAGACTGGCTAGGCCACGCCAGAACCTTG
>NC_137131.1:43775847-43840847 GCF_949319135.1 Squalius cephalus
CGTCGGTCCTCCAGCACGCCAGTCCTGCTCGTACGGGATCGCCCGACGCTAATGCGACTCGTGATGCGGAGAGGCGTACGGACGCGACTGAACCGGAGGCCACCGGAGCCGAGCCGGATACGACGACACCTCCCCAGGGAGCTCTTCAGCGCGTGTCCTCGTCCTCGATCTCCTCCACATCAATCCCTCCAAACGTCCCGGTGATCAGCCTGGCTCACAGCAAACCCCCCCTCCCCCCCATGACGGCCCTGCACCCGGTCCCCCCCGCCATCCGGCACGGCCCGGTGGAGCTGAGACTCGCTCATCTGTCCTCGCTGTCCGGCGCTGGACCCCCGACGGCCCTCCTGCCGCCAGCCTTCCTGAACACACACCCCTTCATCAGCAGGTTAGGAATCAAACACACAACTGTTACCAGTTAAACTCCTTCGTATGACAAGAAGAAAGAGTGGATCCCAATGGGATCCCAATCACAATCCACAAAACTCAGTGTATCCCAATCCTAGTCTTATGCTGTGTTTACACCAAACGCAAATTTGATTAATATATACAATGTCAATGCAAAGACGCGAATGACACGAATTGGGTGAGGCGGTTGCTGCGGATGCTCGATATTCGCCTCAATCGCGTCTTCCGCGCAAGTTGAACAATTTCAACTCAAACGTAAATATGCCGCGTTGTCACGTAAGCCAATCAGTTAACAACTTTTTGATAAGTCTGTGCACTGGGCACCTGTCCATCCTCAAGTAGTGCTGGAAACGGCTGTCAAAATGGCAGAAAGAAATGTTGTTGTTGATGTGGGTGACACTTCTAATCGTGCAATGTTTTTATTGGCGCAAGTGACGCAAAAAACAAGAAACATCCCGCAAGTAATAGAGCAAGTAACGCAATGTGAATTTTCGCTTCGCTTTTGGTGTGAACACACCATTAGAGCAGGGGTGTCAAACACACAGCCCACAATGGTTTCCAATCCGGCCCAGACAGGGATCTGAACAATAATAGAAAATGGAGATGCACCGGTCGACCGGTCATAAATCGGGACGTTTTATTTTGGTCGATCTCTATTCCAGACTTGCACACAAACTGCTTTGCAATCATTTACCGAAATGTCATTTGTGTGGGAATATTTCGAAGTCTGTAAACAGGACGTTAACACAGACCAGACTATATATTAAAATACAAAATATAAGTAATGAAATGGGAGTAGGGGTTTATATGAATGTGTCTATGAAGGGGAACTGTCTTCAAGTCAAGTCAAGTCATCCTCATTTATATAGCGCTTTTAACAATGTAGATTGTTTCAAAGCAGCTTTACAGAGACAAACGTATAATTTAGGGTAACAGACATTGTTTTGGCTTCATAGCGGTTCTTTAATAAAGTTATTTTCCAGCTAAAGTTAGTTTTGATTGATTCGCTTCCGTCGCAACGATCATTTGTTATTAAATTAGGGGCCGCTAAGACGACACCAATTTCTCTATGTAGACTTTAAACGCGAACCTGTGATAAACGCTGATGGCGTTCACATGCGCATTAAGAATTGGTTCTATAGTTATTGGTTCTATAGTTATGTGTCTTCAGAATGGTTTCAATGGCATTTTCTTGTCCTCTTACCTCTGTATAGAGTAGTGTTTAAGCGGTAAACAAGGAAGCTGCTGTTCTATAAGCGCCACCTACTGGCAGAGAGTGAATTTGCATTTTCATTCAGTTCGTCTGCTGTTTTTGGTTTTGTGCAGGTGTGTTCTAGCATAATTATAGCATAATTTCACAAAACAAAAGTCAGACCATTCTGTTTCTGCTTTAAATCTTGAAATTATATAATCTAATTTAAATAAAAAATAACTGCTCATGCGTACATGTGTGTAGCATCTTTGTGTGGATCGTGATTAAAATGTAGGGATTGCCTCTAATTTCATATGACTACAGATGTTTGTTTTGTTTTTGTTTGTTTGTTGGCCTGTTATAGAGCAAATAAACAACAAATAAATTTGCTTGAAGAAAAAAAATCAGCAACATGTATCAGAATTGGCCATGAAAAATTATATTCGGGGCATTCCTAATAGAAAAATATGCTCACTTTAGATTAAGGTTCAATTCTCATTATTAACTATGACATTTGCCTCAAACTCCTAATTACTGCTTATTAATACTAATAGTTAGTAAGGTAATTAGGTATGGGGTAGGATTAGAAATGTAGAATAAGGCATTAATATGTGCTTTATTAATACTAATAAACAGCCAATTTCCTTGTAATATGCAACTAGTTAATTGTGAGAATTGGACCCTAAACTAAAGTTTTTTCAGAGATATTACATAAAACATTATTTTAGAAATGAATTAGTCTTTTCACTGTAAAAATGCAGTTTTCATAGAGCAGCTAGTTTTCTTGCTAATTAATTTTGTAGTTTGTATGGTTAATTTTAATAGACTAATTGTCAGCGCACTAAGGTTTAAAAAAGGTAATTCGCCCTGCACATGATTACATTTTTCCCCCATCGGGCCTTCAACCTAAAATGAGTTTGACACCCCGTCATAGAGTATCTGCAGCACTGCACATTTTAGATGAACACCTGATTCAACGTGTGTTCACCTTGGCTACATTGTTCTGGTGGTTGTTGGTAAATGTTCATCTTCTGCGGCTTTATCATCCAGCAGGTGAAAATGGAGCATCTGATCACTTAGTAAAGTAGCAGCACACTCTCCTCAACAACACGCGTGACTCATTCGCTGTGGGACGATACACGCGTTAATAGCAATGGTCTTGTTGAGCATCAAACTAATGAACAATCTGAACTGATGTAATGTTCTCTTGTAGACCAGTGACTTACTTATCTTGACCTCCCTTTCTCTCATGGCCTGGATACACCTGGTATTAAGAAGTGTTTTGGTCGATCGGATCACAAGTGAACGACACTAAATACAGTAAATACAGGTGTGAACGGCGTCTAAAACGCTTCTGTTTCACCACTTCCAGAGGGATCGAAAACGCATTTTGGTTTTGTAGTGTAACCACTCATGTAATCGAACATGTTTGAACAGCCACTAAAGACCGTCTGCTCTCCGTCTGCTCTCCGTCTACTGATCTAATGCGTAAACATTATGGGAAGCGTGCTAACCAGACAGGATCTAAACTCCCAACAAGCAATTTTGCATTTAAAGGATGTCTAATAGCCGTCCAAACACAGCCCTGACGTCTAGGCTAAAACAAGGCAAAATTTGGACTGTCAGTGAAAATTTAATAGACGTCTAAACCATCGCCCAAGAATAGACTAGTCATCAATTAGATAACAAGAAAATGAAATGAGTGAAGAAATGAAACCAAACAGCTTGTAATCACTGTTGACTTTGCTTCCATGATGGAATATCATACATCTCGCAAGTTAATTTGGCAAAAACGACATGTAACCAAATTCAAGGTTATTTTGTCTAGAAGTGTGTTACTCATAGCCGGACTATATCGGGTCTATAGTTAAACTAGACGGTGAAATGGTGGATATTGCTTGCTGGGTTTTGTCAGCTGGAGACCCAAGTTTGGTTTAAAGGGGAAAAACATCCCAAGCTCAATGTTCTCTCACAATTCCCGATTTCTAACACACACTCACAGCGTTCGGCGGATCTTGCGTCTGTCAAAGCAGAAACAAAATCTGATGCTCTCCGTGTGTTTTTCCGTCATCTCCGGGGGTGTTCATATGTAAATTGCGTGAGCTTATTTTGTCCATTAGATCAGAAGATCTGAAAAAACACACATTTTCCTCCCCATAGACCCTCCCCTTGAAGAAATCAGGACAGAAGTGAGTGAAAGTGGACAAAAGAGACGGATTAAAACACCAGGTGTAAACGGGAATGTGTCTTTCTCATCTACTTGTGAACCGATCGACCAAAGCACATATTAATGCCAGCTGTAAACAGAGCCTGAGTTTCGTCTCAAAGCAGCTCAGACAGAATAAAGTCGGATCTATCCGAGATGTGCGGCTGTAATGAGGACAGAACGACAGGCGTCACGTTTGTCCAATCAGTGGCAGACGTTCATCAAACGCTCCAGATTGCTTTTATAGATTTATTTTCCTCAAGTTGTCTCCTTATTTTCAGTGTTTTCTCTCTTTCCCTCAGCTCTTTCCTCGGACCGTCTGGAAGCTTTGGGATCTTCAGTAATGCTCGTGTGAAGAGACGCCCGTCCACACACTTCGAACTGGACCTCAATGACGGTACATCATTCCACTCATGGACTGTTTTCAAATCAGTGGATGTTTTGTGTTCAGTATCGTCATTAGGGGTGTAACGATACCCTCATGTCACGATTCGATTCGATACTCCAAGACATATGGTAAAAGGTTAACAAATACATTATACATTATATTGCAATGAAATCAAATGAACTCCACGTTTCTGTGCTCAGAAGAATCAGTGGTGAATGTTTGAACAGGGTCATTTTAATAAATTCAGCTATTTTTTAGCGCAATTTTCCACCAGACAAAATTGCGATTGTTAACTCATGATTTCTGTTCTGTGCGTCTGTGCGCACCAATCTTGCACTTCTATCTACTCCTCAACCAGACCACCTAGAGACTTCGGGTTTTCGGCATTATGTTAAGGAAGGTCTAATCTCGGGAACGCACAAAAGAAATCCAGGAAAAGATTTACTATCTCTTAGTGTTGTGATCCCATGACGTCAGAAAATTGCGCTAAAACACTCACTGAGTTTTTATTACTTGTTTTTACTTTATGCAAAATATCTCTAAAACAGGACAGTACTAAATAAAAAATAACATGCATTTTGTACAATCCCTCTTATTTTGTTTAAAATTATTCACATTTTCACAGATTCTGCAAGGGGTTCACAAACGTTTTCCTTCAGCTGTATCTCACATGTGGTTCTCCTTCAGGTCCTCCTCAGAAGTTGGCCCGGCGCGTCTTCACCAACAGCCGCGAGCGCTGGCGGCAGCAGAACGTAAACGGCGCTTTCTCCGAGCTCCGTAAACTCATCCCGACCCACCCGCCCGACAAGAAGCTCAGCAAGAACGAGATCCTGCGACTCGCCATGAAGTACATCGACTTTCTCGTCGAGCTGCTGAACGACCAGACGAGCGATCAGGGGAAAGACACGACAAACTGTCCGGATGGGAGGAAGGAGGAAATCGAGGATTTGGGAAACGGCAGCTCCCCGTCTGGCAAAAACAGAGACTCTATGGACTCCATGATGGTGTCGTCGGGATCCAGCTGTTACGGGGACACAGACAGCGAGGAAAGCTCAGGTCCTCGAACTTGCGGCGTTGAGACCGAACACACCGGGATCACGGAGAAGAAGGTTCAGGAACAGATACTAGCGGTCACAGCAAGCACTTACCAGCGGTGACTAAACCACAAACTAACACACTGGATATGGGTGTTTAACCCTCGGTGCGTATAAACCATAGACTGTATAGAAATATGGATGTGACGTCACCCGTATGTTTCTGAAGAGCATTTTTGAAACCCAAAGTGGGCGGAGCCGGCCGTCGCCATCTTGGCCGCGCTTCACTCCCGGATAAACGAAAATGTGCAGCGAGGCAGATTAGCGGAGGTGACGCGACGACAAACGACTAGTAGTGACATCAGCGGCAATCCACCTGTCACTCAAGTGGCCACGCCCTTAATTATGCAGAACTTTAAGGCTTGGTATAATTTAAACGGATGAGTTATACAAAAATTCACCCCCTCACAGTCGTCATGAAGGGTAAAATTAGTTATATAGTTCAAAACCACTTTTTGCACCAGGCTGTAAACATGTGTTTTTCTGCTGTAAATTTGGGCATTTTAACATGGGGGTTTATGGGATTGAGTCTCTTCTGCAGCCGGCCTCTAGTGGCCAGTCGCTGAACTGCAGTTTAAGACACTTCCGTGTTGGATTCAAGAGAGAGACCGGACGGATGCCGCTTGGTATAAACATTGACATTTTGTGTGGAATTACAGCGAATTTACTTGTTTAAATTCATGGCTTGTGTTCCTGGTCCATGTTTCATGTGTCACTTCTCCATTTAATTTCCTCTCTCTGATATTTCGAGGAATAAATAGAGTGTGTGGGTTCCTCACATGCGATCACGGGTACCTCAAACTTCACATCTACCACAGTCTCAAGCACTCTGGATTATTTAATAATGTGTTGATCTTTTGACTCTTTCGCTGTTTAAAGCTGAGCTGAAGACATGAGAGTCTCGTAGAAGAACTAATGATGGCAGCTCACATCCATGATCCACATCACACTGAGTCCCTAGATGTTTGGATGATGTGAAGCTCCTCGCAGTTTGGAAGTATGTGGCTTGCGTTCAACTGATCTTGGTTTGAATAAAATAAGTTTCAGATTTCTTTCTCTCATTTTCACTTCCTAATAAACCCAGGAAGCTTTTAGCACTAGTGTTAGATAATGACGAGTGAAGGATGAGCATTAGGTGTGTTAGTGACCCCCTGAGAATGATGGGAAATGGCTCGAACCACTGGTCTTTATCAACAGAACACAAAATACACTTACAAAAATACAAACTTTATTCAGGTTGAATGTGATTGTTTCCAGACAGACAGGTTTTGTAAAACCAGCCAAAGTTGTTTACAAAGTACCTGATGATACAACGAGTGCTTCTGATGATGAAATGATCCCTGACCTTTCAAGGTTAGTGACATCATTTGAGGGTGCGATGTCACTTTTGGAATCTATTTTCCTAATGGAATGTAACGTCATCATTACAGAAAACCTTGGTATTTCATACTCTGTTTTAAAAGCATTGAAATCAAATTCTATGAATAAGCTCTGTTGTCCAGGTTAGATGTTTGTTTGTGTTTTATTAGGCATCTCATGCAAATGATGCCATGTTATTGTCAGTGTAACATCATGTTGCCTTGACTAAAGTTGAATTTTTAGATCACATACTTTAGGAGGAGGGATCAACATGAGTCAAAATGGGTCAAGGTTGTGGATCAACACAGGTGTGTTTGCATTCCCTGAGCCCTCGGATCTTTTTACTAGTATATGCTCAGTTATTGTTTTTGTTTTTTTTAAATCGGCCAATGGGGTAAAAAAACCCAAACTTAATTCAAAGCAAAATTTGCATTTTTCTGACTCCATTGGCAGATATTTTTCTTGTTTTAAGCATAAACTCACTTAATTTTGATAATTTTTTCAGGAAACAAGACTTAATATCTTTAGCCATTTTGCTTCTCAAGTAAATGTATCTTAATTTAATTCGACGAAAAACTTAAGTTGACACTTAGCTGTACAATGAAATTCAAGTGCAACTCCTTGTGGTAAAATTTACACAAGTACAATACAAAACACTGAGTAAAGATAACTCACAACATACAACTCAACATAGAGGCAAGAAATAGAAAAAGAGCAGTAAAAAGTATATTGCACAATCCCGTGTGTATAAACAGTCAATGTGTTGCACAGTCAATTCAGGAATGGAAAAATACTGAAGAAGAACATTATTTTCTGCAGTGTTTTGATTATGAGGCACTTGATTTTTTTGATTTAAAGATATGCACTAGTCTAGCTATATTCCATGAAAAATAAGTATTTTTTGATTTCATGTTGACTTTAAGCAGTGCTTCAAAGAGTCACATGCTCACTATCTCAACTGATGCTGTAAAATGTGTGTTTTTCTGTAGCATGCACCGAAAATGCTGCTGCTAAAATGCTGCAGACCGAGGGACACGCCACTTATTGTGTCCCTCGGTCAGCCGTCAGATGGGATTAGGATTTTCCAAGATTTTTCATCATAGACTGCTGGGACAGGAAAATCATTTTGTTTTTTTTAAAAAAAGGCCCGTCCTGTAGCCGGATGCAGTTTATTCATGACAGAATCATGAGAATCCGAGCGGGATGGAAAAACTGACGCTGTTCAGCCGTGTTGTGTTTTTCCCACTTCAGCTGTGGCAGTGTGTGTGCGTGCATGTGTGTGTGTGTGGGGGGGGGGGGGGGGGTCAGAGGTCATCTGTGGGTATCTGACTGTATTTCTCTCGTCGGATCAGGTGTCAGGAAGCATCTACAGTTGCTGCTGTCTCATCGCCAGCCAACAGACTTCCTGACATGGACCACGAGTTATGAAAAAGATGGGAAGAATGAAAAAGTGAAAATCACCCTCTCCATTTCACCCATCCGCCACACACACTCCTGCGGCCCGCATTCAGGAAGGCAGACTTGCGTAACGCTTGGTTGAATGACACGCCACAAACGCCTGCGTGTGTCACATGACGGGACGGTTCAGGGATATGCAAGGTTTGAGTGTTTCCCGTCTCTGGTACCGAGGCCTCTGGGGGGGGGGGCAGAGAACTGGTGTGTGTGTGTGTGTGTGACGGTGAGATAAACCCCCTGATGCCCCAGGAGCAGGGCATTATGGGTACCACACCCTCTCGCTGGCACAGCGCTCGGCCACCTGGAGTTTCATCACGCTTGCAGAGGTTATGACATCTCTGATGACACTGAGCACTTCCTCTGGCCAAGGTCACACACACACACACTCTAACACATTGTTACCCAACCGGTGATTCGTGACATTGTGACAGACATTGTGTAAAACTTAAGAATAAAACTCTTTAAGAGGTCATATGATGCTATTTTAAAGGGGAAAAATCATGCAAATCTGACTTCTCCCGTGTGTAAGTGCTATAATCGGGTGCCGGTGCTTCTACAACACAGAAAACGTGAAAAGTGAAACCCAGTAACTGTGTTCTGGTGAGTCTTTCTCTGCAAGCATGTCAAAAAATAAGCCGATCAGATTTCGCTCTCCTTCTGATGTATGAAGAGGATCTTATATTACCGGCCCTTAATCTGCACGTTTACACACACCAGCCGACATTTGGTTCCACACGCGCCAACAGAGACCAGTTCTAGCGCAATGATGAAGATCCAGCAGAGCCTGAAACTGTTCTGTGGTTGAGCACAGACGAGCACTGAACACTATTGACCAGAACATGTCACCGCTGTCTTATAAAGACCTCAGGAACTGTGGACACTTGTGGAGAAGTTCAACATGATGATGAGATGATCAGTGTAACTCCACAACAACTACAGAAATGTCTCCACTAACATTCAGAAGCTCGTCCTGAGTCTCTCCGTAAGGCTGCACTCGCTCCTGGTTATTCTGGGATTCTGGATGAGGGAGATTGGTCTGTTCTGTTATTGCTGGAGTTTCTGAAGCTCGTGTAAAGACTCCGCCCTCTTCTGAATGGAGGCGGAGCTAGGTAACAACGCTTTAATATATATATATATATATAAAAAATTATTATTTTTTTTTACATACTGTACATTAATGCAGCTTCTCTATTCCCAGTCTGTCTGAAATGCTCTGATTCCTACAAAGCCCCTCCTTCTGAAGAGCCCAGAGTGCTCTGATTGGTCAGCATACCCGGTGCGCTGTAATTGGCCAGCTGACCCGGTGCGCTGTGATTGGCCAAACACCTCAAGCGTGTGTCAGAAATGTAATGCTCCTTACCATAATCAGTTTTCAAGGCTTCTAAAGCAACTGTAAACACAGTTAAAATACACCAGTCGTTTGGACATCGGTGGCTGAATTTTTCTCATGTCATGATTATAAAAACCTTTGACTGAAATCATACAGAGGATTAGTTTTTGAGACAAATGCAAATAATTGTGCTTGCATGTGAGTTGCATTAGAAAACTAAAATGTTAATTTTATAAAACAGAAACATCTGAGCATCAATATCATTGGAATGCAAAGTTGAGAGAACATCCAACCATCAGAAGAAACTCAAAAATAAAGTTTTATGTATAATTTTATTTTTTGGTCACTACATAATTTCCAAAATTTATTTTTTTATATAAATAATATTATTACTGCAAGACCCAGAAGCATATGAATGGTGTCGTTTTAAAATAAATGTCCTCCTTTTATCAGGACACAGAAATGTTTCTTTAAAATATGCTTATATTTCTGTTTAATATTTATTTTAATAAATATATATGAAGTGTGGTCAGCTGGTTTAGGAGAAGTGAAGATATACATGTGCATGTGAACATAATTTGTTCACATTAACAGTTTTATGACAATATAAATATTGCTTTGTTTGGCTGGAACACATTTAGTGATAAATTAGTGTCCTTTCAAGAAACAGACATTTAATTTTTGGTGCACATAAATTTATGGTTACAGAATTGAAAAAAAAAAAAAAAATGCAGTGAACGTGTTGATATGTTCTTGTGTTCATGAAACTGTTGGTAAAGAATCAGCTGAATTTAGAGTGGTATGGAAACATTTAAAGGTGCAATGTGTAATTTTAAGCAGCATCTAGTGGTGAGTTTGTGAATTGCACCCAACAGAAGTTACGGTGGCCGACAGGAAGTGATGTCGTCGTCTGAGACAGCAGAGAGTAGCCAACACTGAGGTTTCTTTACAGAGATAAATTAAGAAATTCCGTTTACTTAATTATTCAGTAAAACAATCTGTTATTGCAAATATTATTGATACTTGTTCATCATTGTGTCAGTGTTTAATTAGTTGACTTTAGCTCGCTTTACATGAACAACATAGTGATGAAATGTGTTTGTCCGTTTAGGGCCACTGTAGAAACATGTCGATGTAAGCGGACCCGCGGTGTGTGTAGAGAGAAATGCCTCATTCTAAAGTAATAAAAATATAACGGTTCATTATGTAAGGTCTTTATACACCACTGAAAACATAGTTATGTATATGATATTGCATTTCTGTCAACAGATCCTCCTAAATATTACACTCTGCACCTTTAAAACTCAAAACTAAAAGATGAATATGCAGCACGTATAATATGGCAATGAATATGGCAATATTGTATTATGTACAGTCATGCCAATAAAGCAATTTTGAATTTGAAATTGCCTTTGTACAGATTTGACTGATGCAAGAAACCACAAAGGTGGGAATGATTTTACAGTTCACAGAGCAGCTCAAACTGTCTATTTCCGGAATCACTCTGTTTTCTGTTTAAGGAATCTCCGTCTCCCGACCTCCGTGGCCACGGACCCCAGCGCGGCTCCTACAGCGCCCCCTACAGCTCCCGCGAGGAACAGGCCTAGCACCGCGCCGGTTAGCGCTCCGGCGAACAGCAGCTTCGGCACACGACTCGCTCCCGACCTTGTCGTCTCCCACACGGAGCGCAGCAGCGAGCGATCGGGAGCAGATGAATCCAAACGAATACTCTTCTCCGTCACCTCCTCCTCCTCTTCCTCAGTCTCTCGCACGGCGTCCAGAGAACTAGACGACTGGTTCTGTCTGACTCTCCTCACGCTCTTCATCTGGTTCTCCTGGTTCTCCTGGTAAAGCGAGATGTTGTAGAAACTCCCTCCGCTCTCCTTCACCGTCTGCTTCACCTTCTCCAGGAGCTCTTTCATGTTTTTCCGTTCGGTTGTGAGAATGTGATATCGGTCTCCGCATCTCTGCACCAGCTCCAGCATCTCGGGCCGCTGGGAACTGATGTAATCCTCCACACCGGACGATCCCTTCGGAAGCAGGTCGGAGCGCGTGAAGAGGACGATCGTGTGCCGGCGTACGGTCTCGGGTCCGAACGTTCCCTCGAGGGCCTTCAGCGCCGGGAGCTCGCAGACAGTGGGCCGATCCACGGGGACACAGAGCAGGAACACGTGAGGGCCCGGGGCCGACAGGGACACACACGAGGAGATCTGAGCTTTCACCTCCTCTGGAGATCTCTCCGACTGAAACCAGTCCGGTGTGTCGATCACAGACACCTGAAGGAGACAGAAGAGGTTTAATCACATCAATCCTCAGCTTATATCTAAATAATCCAGTGTCAGTCCTCGGTTGAAATCGTGTTCTGGAAAAGTGGGATTAAAACACAGGCTCTGTTTACAGCTGATATTAATATGCGTTTTGGTCTATCGGATCACAAGTAGACGAGGGAGACATTCCCGTTTACACCTGGTGTTTTAATCCGTCTCTTTTGTCCACTTTCACTCACTTCTGTCCTGATTTCTTCGAGGGGAGGGTCTATGGGGAGGAAAATGTGTGTTTTTTCAGATCTTTAGATCTAATGGACGAATAAGCTCACGCAATTTACATATGAACGCGACTGGAGATGACGGAGAAACACACGGAGAGCATCAGCTTTAGTTTCTGTTCTGACAGACGCAAGATCTGCCGTGTGTTAGAAATCAGGAATGATCAGAGAACATTGTGCTTGGTACGTTTTTCATCTTCAAACCAAACTTGGGTCTTCATCCGACCGTCTAAATCCCGTCTGGTTAGTGCGCTTCCCATAATGTTACGTATTAGATCAGTGGTCGGAGAGCAGACGGTCTTTAGTGGCTTTTCAAACGCATTCGACCACATGAGCGTTTACACTACGAGATCAATCCGCTCTAATGCGTTCTCGACTCCCTCTGGAAGTGGTGAAAGTGGACAAGCTCGAAGCGTTTTAGACCCTGTTTACACCTGTATTTAGTGTCGTCTCCTTGTGATCCGATCAACCAAAACGCTTCCTAACACCAGGTGTTAACGGCCATAGAAGTTCCCACTTCGAGCACTGCAATAATCAGAGTAAGGACTTAATCTCAGTAAGACGTTTACATGACACGAGCAAAACTGTGACACTGACCCGCGTGTCGTCCACGAGCGCTCTGGCCTTCACACACTCCTGATCCGCCGCTCTGACATGATCCTCTCCATGAAGCTCAAACTCCTCTCGACCCAGAATGATGTTCCCGGCCGCACTCTTCCCAGAACCACGACGACCCAGCAGAACCATCCTCAGCTCGGGCAGAGAAGAATCATCCAGAAGATCAGAGGAGGGACGTGAGGATGATACAGGAGATACAGGAGATCCAGGAGAGAGAGTCTCAAAGTCATCCGAAACCTTCTGAAAACTGTGATGGACTGGAATGAGAAACAGAAGCAAATGTATCAGCATTAGGACCAAGGTTATTTTTGTAAACGAAAACCGAAACTAAGACTAAAACTATTGGTCAAAAAACATTTTCGGAAACTGAAGAAAAAAAGAAAGAAAAAAAATTCAAGTTACACTTTATTTTAAGGTGTCATTGTTACAGTGCAATTATATATTTAAGAACTGATAAATAATAATTAACTACATGTGCTTACTATAGGGTAAGGATAGGATTAGGGTTTGGTTGAGGGTTAGTTGCATGTAATTATGCATAATTTACTGTTATTACTATGGTAAGTACATGTAACATATAACAAGGACATTGTAAAATAAAGTGTTACCAAAATTCATAATAAATGAAAAACTAAACAAAACTATCAACAGTTACTGAAAAACTAACTGAAATGAAATAATAATTAGCAAAAATAAATAATCGGTTTCGTAATTAATAAGATCTTCTTATTAACCTGGAATATCTGACCTGTGGCTGTTTAGGGAAATGCCTGTATATGATGGAGCTTCATGGACGTGAAGTTATCTGAGGCGATTAACCACTGAATTTGTCAGAATTTTTACTTTCAAGTTTCATTTATTTGTTCAATCTCAAACCATTATTTTATTATTATTATTATTATTATTAAGATGTCTACTCTGCACAAGAGTTAACTGTAATCTGTGCAAACATTAAACTTTGCTGAGATAAAACATCTCGCTTTGGTCTACACTGGAAGTGTTCTGTTAGCTCTGCTAAACTATATAAAAACTAAATAGAAATGTGTTCACAAAATATAAAAACTAGAGTGAAACTAACAAAACCATTAATGAAACTAACTAAAACTAATCTGAAATGTAAAGCAAAATTGAAAACGATATTAAAATAAAAACTAATTTAAAAATGCAAAACTGTAATAACCTTGATTAGGACACAGATTTCGCAAACTGACTAAGTTGTGCATTCGAGCTCAAGACACGCATGATTCCTCAAATCGTGTGTTGTTGAGGAGAGTGCAACTTTACCAAGTGATCAGATTAAGCATTTTCATATATTGGACCATAAAACATGTGGGGGAAAAATCTCCCAGAGATGCCCATTCAAAAAGGCCAAACACTCAGAGTGAGTCTCTATCAATGAACTTGTTTTATGTATGTGTGTAATATGCATAAAGACGTATTTGTTACTGAAAAAATAAAAAGTGAATGTTATGAACCTACTAGAGTTGATGAAGCTCTGGCAGTGCTGAAGCTCTGGCTCCTCCATCATCTGACTGAGAATAGCTCCCTCTAGAGTTACACATCAACACATCTCATACATGAGCATCATTTCAAACAAACATTTCTCTCGTCATCCAAGTGGCATCAACATATATTCTTAGCATTTCGGTTTTGTGTCTAGCTTGATTAGTTCAGGCGTATCCGATCCTGCTCCTTGAGGGCCACTTTCCTGCAGTTTGGCTCCAACACACCTCTCTGAAACTTCCAGTGATCCCGAAGAGGAGTGTGTTTCCCGTACAACGCCGTAACTCGCTGCTTCACTACTATAGTACGATGCATCGTTTAAGAAATCAACAAGCTCGTCACGACTGTTTCCCGAAACCGTACTGTCGCAAATTTGCCGTTCAACTACATTGGTTAATGATTTCACGCATGTGGTGGAGTAATAACTACTGTTAATGAATCTGTTTGAGATCGAATTAACACTAGATGTTTTGCTATAAATGATGAACATGTCATCTGACGACTATTTCTCATGTTTCTCAGTTATTTTGCTTTATTTCCAGATTCAATCATAGGCTCATTCTTACACACTAGAGCTCGTTCACACTCTTCAGAAACAACGCTTTAAATCTCTTGACAAACTAAAAGACGTAAATGATATTGGAATATATTCTAAATAACAGATACAGGTTGTACTGAATGTCAGCTTGATTATTCTGCTCAAGATCAGGATTTATTGAGTCCACATGTCATGCAAACAAGAAACTCTGCTTCTAACCACAGCTCCAAACACACAACTTTGACTCAGACTCATTGATGCTGATAACGACGGGAAACACACCCCAGCTTGATTAGCTGGTTTAAGCGTGTTTAACTGGGACTGGAGTTGAACTCTGCTGGAGGAGGCCCTTCAGGAGCAGGATAGGAAACTTCTGGATTAGTTCCCTGCATTTGTTCTGGTTTATTTCAGCACCTTTGGTGAGTTTGAAGCTCGAGCCTCTCTCCAGAAGTGCATGTTTGCTCTGTGTTTCCTCATCCTCCCGCTTCTGTGACTGAAGTCCATTGATCAGGTGTTTCTCAATCACTCCATCACTTACGGTTTCCTTGGTTTGTTTGTCAAATGTGTTGATTTGTGTTAGTTTTCCTCCGTTGCCTCCGTTCCACATTGTGTCTCTTGCTGCACTGAGCTTCATCTCTGTTTTCTCCTCTCTGATGTCTTTCTCCTCTTCCCTGAGCAGGTGAAATCCTCCGTTCCTCTGTACCATCTGCTCCACCTGAGACACAAGAAACTAGGTAAACATGTCTCAAAATCATACAATTTGTACTTTGTCATAATACATCATCCCTTCCATTACAGTGTGACCCTTAAGATCATCTAAAATAAGTCCTTTTTTTAGTTCAGCATCAAACGCATGTTACTATCTTAATATAAATGTGTTAAATACAGTCCTGCCTTCCATCGCTCAGGTCGTCTAATGAGAAAACACCATGATGCAGTCCACACTACGAGTCTCTGTCGAGTCCGAGACCATATTTTCAGGGTCTTGTCATTGACTGGCGCATTTGGACTCGGTCTTGACTTGAAACAGTTCAGATATGTATTGTGGTCTGTATCAACTTGTGCATTTAAAATTCTACATAAGGCACATTTAATGTCCAAAAAAAAAAGCACGTAAAAGTCCTGGCAGAAAGCGATGCATAAGGATGTAGCGTAACGACGAATTATTATTTTTTCCGAAGTGTTGACAACTTAGTGTTAACTAATAATTGTTGCAAACTGGTACTACCAACAAAATATTAGTGCATTCCTGGAACTGGGCGTCGTTACACTACATCCTTATGCATCGCTTTCTGCCAGGACTTTTACAGGCTTTTCCCAAATCACTGTCCGGGTTAGCGGTAGCATGAGCCGTCAGGCAAGTGTTATTTAAATTAACTCCTGATGTACTTACAAACTTTCCAATGCCTCATTTTATGAGTACAGAACCTATTTGTACAACTGTAGAAGTTTGGTACCATTCTGGGCATTATTAGTGCGGTAATTTAGTAGATACATCATTGGATCCGTTAGCGCCTGCACTAAGCCATCCGGCTGATTTCTCTAAATAAGCTCTAACTTTAATAATGTTCAACCAAGGGAAAAAAAGGCTTCTGGGGGGGTGTTTGGCTCGAGGCTATGGTGCAAAGGACCCTAGGTTGATTTTACTCCGAACCATCCCTTTAAGAAAATGGTAATAAAATATGACAAGAACTCAGTTGATATTTCACTGGTTTTGTCCGTCCTTCTGTTAGACTGTCTCACAGATGAATTATGTTGAATATCTGTCAGCTGTTAAATTTAACTACACAATTATATAATACCAATTTAGCTCAACAAATTACCAAGCAATGCTTAATTTTGTTCAGTCTGTGGTGTAAAAAAGGTCGCATTACCAATTAAAGAAAAAACACTTAAGCAAAACATGGTCAAGTCAAAGTGTAAGAATAATTTGTGGTCCCAATGTTTTATAAATTTTACTGGTAGTCACTGTATGAAGAATTTATGGGTATAATATGTCAAGTCAAGTCACCTTCATTTATATAGCGCTTGCCGCTTTTAACAATATAGATTTTTTCAAAGCAGCTTTATGGTGATATTAGGAAATTAAAGTATCAGAGATTGTTTTGGCTTTAAAACAGCTTTAGAATAAAGTTATTATCCAGCGTTAGTTTTGATTGACTCACTTCCATTGTAAAGATCATTAGTTATTACCTTAGGGTCCGCTAACATGACACTGTTTTAACTGAAAACAGAAACTTTTAATATGTTCTGGCCGTTCATTTGCACAACAACAGTGTTTGGTGCTCGAAAACACAAACCTTGAAACAGGTTCCAAGGTGCAAGCGGTGAAAAATTTTCAAAAACGTTATTATCTCCATGTAAACTTCAAAAAAGCGAAGCTATGAAAACACCACGTGTTCAGTCTATAGGTATGCGCGTTTGAATATGTCACAGTTTAATTTATTTTGCTATCCTCACTTACATAAATGAACTATAGTGTCCTGCACCCACTAGAAAAAAAAAATCAAAAATGATATCTGGTGTCTGAATAATTTTTGGTTTGACTGTATGTAGGATGATCTCAGCTTTCAGTCGGACACCTGTAGCCTCACCTTCTCCAGTAGAGAGACGACTTGCTGTCTGTCGTCAGATCTGCGGTTCCTGATCACATGATAGTGTCCTCGGCACCTCCTCACCACCTCCTGAAGCCCCTCCTCCTTGCTCAGGTACTCGTCCACACTGCGGTCCATCAGGTATTCTCCACAGGTGAGCAGCACCAGCGTGTGACCCAGCACAGACTGCCCAAAAATGTGCTCCAGCTGATCCGGGATGCACTGCTCCATCTCCGTAAACTCCCCGATGGGAATGAGGAAGAGGAAGATGAAGGGCCCGGAGGCACTCAAGCTGAGGGAACGCCGGGTTTCCTCCTGAATGTCGGCCTCCAGCTCCTTGCCCCGCCAGTACCAGCGAGGGGTTTCCACAACGCACAGCCGCCGGCCCTCCGAGAGCCCTCGCCGGATCTGGCTCACACGGGAAGAGGCCGGAGATCCCAGATCCGAAGTCTGACTCAGGAGTGTGTCCGCCGTCAGGGTCTTTCCACAGCCGATGCTGCCGACCAACACCAAACACAGCTCAGAGGGGGAGCCGCGAGGACCGATACCTGGAAGACAGCGACAGAACAGAAATCTGTTAGCCACTAGAGCCGCGTTTCCACCGCAGGAACTTTCCCCAGGAGCTACGGACTTTGGGCTGGGACTCGGTGAGTTTCCACCGCAGGAACTTTCCCCAGGAGCTAGGGACTTTGGGCTGGGACTCGGTGTGTTTCCACCGCAGGAACCAGGGTCTAAATGAAGTTCTGGGTAAATATTTCCCCCTCCGAAAGTCCCTGTTTGCGAGGTAGTACTTTTTCAAAGTTCAGGAACTTTCAGGGGTGGGATTGGGCACTGGACATCCTGATTGGTTGAGTTCATGCCGCTATACACATTAATTTGAGCCAATCATCTGAGCTATAGATTGACTATTAACTAAGCGATGCAGTAAAATGACATCAAGGCAACACTGGTTGGCTGATGACATCACAAAAACACAGTGTCAAAGGCCCTGTTTACACCTGGTGTTAGGAAGCGTTTTGGTTGATCGGATCCTAAGTGAACGACACTAAATACAGGTGTAAACAGGGTCTAAAACGCTCCGAGCTTGTCCACTTTCACCACTTCCAGAGGGAATGCATTAGGCCGGATTGCTTTCGTAGTGTAAACGTTCATGTGATCGAATCTGTTTGAACAGCCACTAAAGACCGTATGCTCTCAGACTACTGACCTAGGGTGACCAGAATTCCCGAAAAATTCGGGACAGTCCCGAAATCTAAGCTGTTGTCCCGAATCCCGAATCCGGCCCTAATTGTCCCGAAAATTATACTAAAGCAAAATCTTGAGTAGTTATTGTCTGATAAAACATTAAAAACTGTCTGTTGAGTTTGAGTCGTCCTGCAGTCCCCGCCGGCTGCTCATTGGCTGCAGCATCTTTTTTGTTTCTTTTTTTTAAGTTCTACAAAGATACCGTGGGCGCGAATGAAGAGAGCGTGAGTTGCAGCCGCCGCGAGGACAGTGAATGTGCAGCCAGTCGTAAAGGAGTGATTGATTGATCGCGGCACTGTGTGCAAAAAAATACTTCAGCCTAATGTCTGATGTCGGGTTACACAAAGCAAATCATCTACACAAGTAGTTTTCTTATTTAATGGCCGACAATTTAGTTGTAATAATAATTTTGGCATAAGGCTTATTAGCGTTAGGCTATAGCCTGAAAGTTTTTTTTTCACAATGACATTTGAGTTCATGATTTTAATGTTGTTTTTTTGTGGCAGACTAAAGACTAATGGCAGACTGTTGAGCTTTGAATAAAAATATGTTTGGTTCAGGTTTGAAATTCATTATCTTTTATTATAGGCTATATAATCTAATATCATACTGGGCCTTCAGTAGTGACGTCACAGACACATAAGAGCATCACACACGTAAAGAGCCTCCAGAATCAATCAGACACTGAGAAGACTAGGAAATATAAGTGTCGTAACATCATACATTTTACGAAGGTTCAGAACCTCACCTCAAAAAGAAATACATTTCAGTTACAGTTTCAGACTCTATTTTTAGGTTTATGTGATTAATATCTTGTGTTGAATCTCTGTCCTCACACATTACAACATATGAGACACCAGTCAGTCCAGTTACACAGCATTCAGCAGAAAACACACGCATTAGTAATAGAAGTTATAACTTATACTAGATTAGTTAAATGATTTAATCTATTTGTTTCTCCTCACTGTCATGAAATATTTCAATAACATTTAACAAAATTACTCATTTAATGAAACCCGTCATTTTAAACCGCTCACTGTACTGTGGGAGAACATGAACACGAGTATATGAATGGGAATTTAATCTTACCCTGATTAGAGATATCCATGTGATTGTGTGTGTCTGGGAGGTCTGTGTCTGTCTCTCTCTCTCTCTCTCTCTCCTGATCCAGGTGTGAAGCGTCTCCGTGTGAGAGTGAAGAGTGTCCGTCAGAGATGCGCCACACCCCTCCTCTCCTCTCCTGCAGTTGGGGTGGAGGAATGATCCTCGGCATGCGTGTGAATCACACTGATAATGCCACACCCAGAACAACTGGTTTGCTGGGGTTCAATGTTTTTTAAGTTTGAAAAGCTGGTTTCACATCCTGACCAGCTGAAAAACTCTCTAAAGGCTTCTTTACACAGCAGAGTTACACTGTAAAAATGAATACGCTATATCTAATCAATAAAATTGTGGCAACAGATTACAAGCAATATTATTTTTTAAATTTAACAAATTAGAATTGAGTAATAATTAATCAAATTAATTCCTTAAAAGTTAACCATTTAAAACGAGTAAAATTTACAAAAAAAAAAAATTTAAACAAAAATATCTGAATAACAGACAGACGTCAAAGATGAATTAAGAACTCTTTATTTTTTATTGCCAACATTGAAGACACCTGATGTTAACAAGCAGAATCACTGAAGGAGAAAACTGTAATTTTAAGTCACCATTATGGTGATCAGTGTTTGTTTTAGTTGGGCTCTTGACCCTTAAATCATTCACTTCAGATTTTGTTTGGCTGCTGTACCTGAGTTATAACAGCCAGATGAACAAATACAAAAGGTGATCTGATGGTGTTGATTGTGTTTTAACATAATCATTATTTCACAATCATTTGACCTGAATCACTGAACTAATATAGAGCCCAATGTCTGAGTTAGGTTTACTTTATTAATTATAACAGCACTGTCCTTGTACAGCATAATATTTTTAGCATTTTCAATGAAATCCAAATAATAAAATCAATTAAAAAAATGTTTTTTTTTTTTGTAGGCACACACAGACATCAAGAATTAGCGTATGAATCTCAACAATGGTAACAAACAGATCACCTCTGATCATAAGCTCATTATTTATTCATGCAGAAATAAATGATGGGAGCCATGAATGAGTTTTGATTGGTGGCACCCAGAATGCACTGCAACATGCTTTATAATTGTCCCCATTGTTGAGATTCACAGGCTGGTTCTTGATGTCTGTGTGTCTAAAAACTAAATAAAACAAAAAAAACAAATAAAGTAAACCTAACTCAGAAATTGGGCTCTTGAGTTCAGTGATTCAGGTCTAATAATTATGTTAAAACACAACCAACACCATCAGATCACCTTTTCTATTTGTTCATCTGGCTGTTATAACTCAGGTACAGCAGCCAAACAAAATCTGAAGTGAATGATTTAACCTGTTAAGCTGCAACCCCACTTTTGAAAAATCCCCAGAAATGACATACCCAAACTGAAACAGATACAGTTCATGAACCCTTTGCACTAAAAGCACAAGTATGATCTCATTTGAAAGCTGACACCTGGTAGTTTATTGTAAATGTAGAATTAATTATTGTCATAATGATTTTTTTTTTTTAAATAGCTTCAAAGTTTTGTAAAGTTATTAGAATTTTTTTTTATGAAACATATTAATGAAAATAAAATTGAAGTTGGCACTGGAGCAATCTAGAAATGCACTACAGCTAAAGCCACATGTCTGACCATGTTATATTTAAAATATGAAGATAATAAGTCTAAAACTCTGTATTTAGTTAAATGTTTTTCAAGATCATGTCATGACTTTATTTTGATTAGGCTACTCTAAAAATGCTACTGATGTTTAGTCGTCTTCTAAGCATCCATTCAGTCTTTTGTCTCTATTGTTTTGTGGTGCAAACGAGCCCCATTCAGTCTCAGTCTCCCCCTGCACACATTCACACCTCTCCAGACTGGTTATGGCTCGAAATATGCATTTCTTTTGTCTGCATTATAGTTACTAACGACTGGCTATTCATAGGGTTTCAATCCCTAATTTCTTTTATCAAAGTTCTCACTTCACATTTGAAGTGCACTAAATAGTGGTCAAATGCACTAAAACATATCAGTAAGCATTCTTATTTAGAACAAAATTCATAAAAGAATAACCCCTGGTGGCAGGTGCACCTGGGCTAGCTAGCATGTTAGCTTAGCACACCATCAATACACGACCATTTATGAGATTAAAACCATGTTTGTGCTCCAAACTTACTTCATAACGCAATCGAGTGTTTTAAATAATCTTCTCTGATCTAATTTGGCTTCAGATAAAAAAAAAATCAGACAGAAAACATTATTTATAGTTTTATGCACGATGATAAAGTCTATATCGATTAGCATTACATTATAAATATAATCTATTATTATGAAAATACCTGGCATGGCTTGAAGAACACAGGCAAATCAAATATCATAGCAAACATGTTTATTGTCTTCAAAACATCTTTTATCTGCATATTACAGCGGGATCTCTTGTTAGCTTTGTGTGTATCAGTGACGTCCTGGAATGTCACATGATCATGGCTCTTCTTCATGTTCCATATATGGACTATTTTTTGTGCATATAGCGCCCTCAGGCTATTGGTATGAATTGAAAACACTGCACATCTCAGTAAGAAGCGCTCACAATGATTACATCGACACATTTGGGTATAAATTCAATAAATATTATTCCTGTCTTTAGAAATATGACGTGAATCTATGAGAATATATCAATGTTTCTCCAAGTTTGCACATTTTTGAGCTAAAAGCCCTGAAGGACGTTGTTTTGTGTATCGCTGTCATGACGACAGCACGGGAGTTTTTTATGAATGGAAGCGGCTGACGCGCATAATTCATATTAAAGGTATCGACTCATTTTTTCATTTCATAACTCCTGACACAAATTAAGACATAACTGTCACTATAAGTTTCTCAGAATACAATAGTGGTCAAATACTGAAACTTGAGTATTATATCTTTTTAATGATGTATAGTTTGTCAAGGTATAACATTAAATCTGATAGTAACTTTGAACTATATAAATAAAAAAACGCTTCAGTGCGCCCACGCACTGGTGAAGCTTAACAGGTTAAGGGTCAAGAGCCCAACTAAAACGGACACTGATCACCATAATGGTGACTTAAAATTACAGTTTTCTCCTTCAGTGATTCTGCTTGTTAACATCAGGTGTCTTCAATGTTGGCAATAAAAAAATAAAGAGTTCTTAATTCATCTTTGAGTCTGTCTGTTATTCAGATATTTTTGTTGAAAATTTTTTTTGTAAATTTTACTCATTTTAAACTTTTAAGGAATTAATTTGATTATTACTCAATTCTAATTTGTTAAATGTAATTAATAATATTGCTTGTAATCTGTTGCCACAATTTTATTGATTAGATATAGCGTATTCATTTTTACAGTGTAAAGCTGGTTTTATTATAGTAAATGTGTAGTAACCATGTTGTGGTTTTTTTTTTTGGCAGATTGATTATCATTTGAAAATTAGCATTAAATTATGGTTAGTGTTGCAAAACATTTACATTTAGTCATTTAGCAGACGCTTTTAAATGTACAAATTACTTACAAATTAGGACTAAATTAAGCGAGTCATCGTGAAGAGGCAAAAACAACACAAGAAGTGCTCAAAATACAAAGGTCAGGCATATGCAGAGTAGCATAAGCCAGACAAGGGAGGACTAAAGAAAAAGGAAAGATTTTTTTTTTCTTGAGGTTAAGTGCTCATGGAAGAGATGAGTTTTCAGCTGTCTTTTGAATGTTGTCAGGGATTCTGCATCCCGGATGAGGGTGGGGAGATCATTCCACCATCATGGAACCGTGAATGAGAATGTTCTGGAAAGTGATTTTGTGGCTCTCTGTGATGGAACCACGAGACGTCGCTCGTTGACCGATCGTAGGCTTCCGGTAGGGATGTAGACTCGTAGGAGCGAGTGAACAACAACAACAACAACAACAACAACAACCTTTATTTATAAAGCACATTTAACACAATACAAATTGATCCAAAGTGCTGTATATAGTGCATAGCAGGACTACACTATAAAAAACAACAATCACAAGTTTCCAAAAGCTAAAGAATAAAAATGTGTTTTCAGGGAAGATTTAAAAATGTCCAATGAAGGAGCAGATCTCCCATGATAAGGGAGAGCATTCCAAGCCTGGGCCCAGCCACAGAAAAGGCCCGATCACCCTTTAATAATTTGTAGCGACAACGTGACACATTTAAAAGCAAGTGATTTGAAGATCTAAGTGCCCTAGCAGGACAGTATGGCACAATAAGATCACAAATATACATTGGTGCACAGCCAGACAACGCCTTATAAACAAACATAAGGATCTTAAAATCAACTCTAAACTTAATGAGAAGCCAGTGAAGGGATGCCAAAACAGGAGAAATATGATCCCTCTTTCTAGACCCAGTCTAAAGTCTTGCAGCTGCATTTTGAACAATTTGTAATCGAGATAGTGAAGATTAAATAAAGAGAGTTGCAATAGTCTAATCGTGATGTTACAAATGCATGAATTGCAACTTCTAAATCTTTGCTTGAAAGAAGGCTCTTCAACTTTGCAATAGATCTTAAATGGAAAAAGCTTCCTCTAATAATCGCACTAATTTGTTTATCAAAAAATAGTGAAGAGTCAAAGATCACTCCAAGGTTTTTGATTTGTTTGCATACATTTGTTGAGAGAGGACCTAACTGGGCTTTCAGAGCAGGAGAGGAATCTGCCGAACAACCTAAAATTAAAACCTCTGTTTTATCCTCATTTAGCTGCAGAAAATTATTTGTCATCCATCTCTTGATATCATCTACACATTCCAATAACACATTAAATGAAGCAGTGGTGTCAAGCCTTACTGGAAGGTAAAGCTGAGAATCATCAGCATAACAGTGATATGAAATGTTAGCATATAAAGGGAAAACAATAGAGGTCCCAAAATAGATCCCTGGGGCACACCAAACAAAACAGGCGCAGATGACGAGGAACAATGTCCAAAATTTACAGAAAAAGTCCTCGAGGTAGGAAGCAAACCACTTTAATACAGTGCCCTTGACACCTTCTAGCCGTTCAAGAAGAATGTTGTGGTCAATGGTATCAAATGCAGCGCTCAGGTCTAACAAAACCAGCACAACACAAAAGCCTGAATCTAGAGCAAGCAAGATATCATTTGTAACCCTCAACAGAGCTGACTCAGTGCTATGTAATGATCTAAAGCCAGATTGGAACATGTCCAAAATATTAAAAGAATTAAAATAAAACTGGAGCTGTGAGAAAACTACTTTCTCTAAAAGCTTAGAGATAAAAGGGTAGTTTAGAGATCGGCCGATAGTTACTGCACATTTCTGGATCAAGTTGAGTTTTTTTCAACATAGGTTGCACAATTGCATGTTTAAAACTAGCTGGAACGACACCTTTGTCTAAAGAGCTGTTTATGATAGTGGTTACCATATGACTAATGGTAGAATAAACATCCTTAAAAAGATGAGCCGGGATAATATCTAACTTAGAACCAGAACACAGAACACTAGAGATTATATCAGCTAGCTGAGTTGGAGAGACAGGTTTAAAGTTAGACAGACAACTCATAGGACAGGGCAGTTGCAAATGACATGGTTCAGAGCAGTGGTTCTCAACTCCAGTCCTCGGGACCCGCTGCTCTGCACATTTTGTATGTCTCCCTTATTTAACACACCTGAATCAGATCATCAGCTCGTTAAGAGAGACTCCATGAACTGAACTGAGTGTGTCAGATAAGAGAGACATACAAAATGTGCAGAGCAACGGGTCCCGAGGACTGGAGTTGAGAACCACTGGTTCAGAGGGAACAATGGAGCTGAGTAGGAAAGTGAAAGCAGGAGGGAGCTGAGCCTGTGGTAGATCTGTAAGCAAGCGTCAATGCCTTGAACTTGATGCGAGTGGTAGCCAGAGCAGAGAGATGAACAGAGGAGTGACGTGTTGAAGACGAGATGAGCTGCAGCGTTCTGAATCATTTGTAGAGGTTTAGTTGCACATGATGGAAGTCCAGCCAGAAGAGCATTGCAGTAATCAAGCCTAGAGATGGCCAGGAGTTGTGTTGCATGCTCAGTTAGGAAAGGCCAGGGGCCTCATTTATAAAACTGTGCGTAGGAACCTTACTAAAAGTGTACGTGCGCCCGAAAGCCAAAAATGGCGTACGCAAAAAAATATTCAGACTTATAAAACCGTGCGTACGCCAGAACCTGCGCAGAATTCACTTTATAAATCCCAGTCAGCGGAAGATTGTGCGCACATGCGTCTCCACCCGAAATAACCATATATGGAGCTTACAACGCCTAGTTTTACTATGCAGATCCTCATCTACATATCATTTACATATGATTATTCATCCACATGATAACTAAACGTTATCACATGGATGAATAATCATATGCAAATGATATAAACGGTACAAGAAACATTACATTAATACAAATCAAGTAGTTGTCTATCCTTGCCTTGTTTTTGAATAGCCTACATAAATCAAATAGTGTAAAATACATTTCAGAGAAAGTTTTTCTCAATCTTTTCCACTTGCCGAATTGTATTTTTAATTGATTTATATTTTTAATGGAAACAGATAGGCCTTGGGCATTATTTGCATGAAACTATTTTCTCAGACAATCTGGTATTATCATGATAAGCAATTATCTCTGTGGTTAAAACATTAAAGCACGCCACAGGAAAAGTGTTCAAAAACATCGCATCCACAACTAATATTTCTAATGATTGAATTTAAAAAAATGTTGTAACTTCAGTAATGATTTCATGTTTAAGTGTTTAACTCCATTAATTTGAATGGCATATTTAATATAAATGTTTATATCAGAAGTATTTTATTTATTTAAACTGTTATTTGCGTCAGTTTCACTAAACGGCTCAACACGCTCGCTGCCGCGGACATTTAAGAAGGGATGGATATTTGCTTCAAGTGACAGGCTTGGTGATTGAAATTGTATTTGTATAATCTTTCTGTATATGTTTAATTTTCTTTAGATTTTCTGTATAAAAGTGACCAAAAATACATTTAACTCCAGCTCACCATCGGTGTCGCCAAAGTGCTCCATCTCCAAAACGTTCGTACGCATGGGTCAGAGTTTGCGTGCAGGTGCGCAAATTTTCCCGTCAAGTTTTTCTTTATAAATCCCACCTTTTGCGCAGGAACTGGCGTACGCATGTTTTCAGCCCCGTTTTGTGCGTACGCAAGCTTTATAAATGAGGCCCCTGATCTTCCTCGTGTTGTGCATTGCAAACCGGCATGATCGAGTTGTCTTTGTAATTGACCATGATTGATTTATGGTTACCATGACTCAACTATATTTACGACCAATAAAACCATGGTTAATTTTCATAAAGACATCATGATGTCTCACAGTTTCTAAATCATCTTTTCAAGACATGTTTATAAATGTTGAATTCATTTTATTTCATGTCTATAGAGTTCATTTTCGTCTAGATTTTGATCTCAGAAACACGTCCTGTGTGAACAGACACTGTGTCTATATACAAGTCTCTTTAAAACATCTGACATTTTTATTCAGATAGGGTTAGGGTTAACTTTTAATGAACCCGCTCATCAAGATTCTCTGCATCATGACAGACCGTATATCCAAGTGAAACGCTTCTGGAACAAGAACAAATGTGGGCGGGGCTTGATTGTGTCTGTGAGGAATTGATTGGGTGGTTGTGGTTTGCTATTGGCTGATCTCATGTGAGTGACAGGTTGCCCCGCCCTTGACATTAGAGAAGAGAAGAGATGCTGCAAGAGGAACTTATTCTGATTCAAGATTTTTAAAACAATATTGATGTGCACCCACAAATCATTTACAATAAACACTACAAAATTCCATTTAAAAAAATTTATTTCATGGTGACTTCAAACTATTAAAACCAAAAAAACAAACAAATCAAATCTAAAAAACAGTCCACTCCAGAGTTAAAAGAACATACTAAAATGGATTTTATTGAGAGATTGAGAAAAACAACAGAAATACAAAATTAACATCAGATCAGATAAAAAAATGGAGCGCAGGTTTAAGAAGCAGGTTAAAAGTTGAAGTGTCTGTGAGTTTGTCCAGTGCAAAACTGTGCAAGTCTTAAAGTCTTTTGTCGATGGTTTCAGTGGAGACGCCACAGGAGGTCCGGATCCTTCATAAACCCGGCATCACGTAGGCGATGTTATCCAGAGTGTTTGACTGATCACAAACAGAGACACGGAGTGAGAGTGATTATTATTTCCTTTATTTAACCAGGAGAATCACATTGAGATATCACTATCTCTTCTTTCAGAGAGACCTGGTCAAGACGGCAGCACATAAAGGTTCACACAAAAGAATCACAAAATGACAAAACCACAATTTACACTAAATAAATAATAGCAAATCAAGAAAAACAATTGCAAGTGTCCTTTAAAACATTGTGCAAGAGACGTTCAAAAGTGCTGACAATCCCCTTGGGACTATTAGCCGAATATGAGAACCAGATCTAGTGCGATTTTGCGTAATAAATTAAAAGATTTGATATATAGGAGGGTGATTTACCTAAAAGAATGTTTGCAATAAATAAGTACATATGTAGCTTTCTCCTTTGATATAAAGATAACTAAGCTAAAGAATCATATAAAATGCAATGATGCATCCGTGACTCTGCACCAGAAACAAAAGCGTAAAGCTGTGTGATACACAGAATATAATTTTCTAAGTAGAGATGTAGCTGCATGCATATATATAAGTTCAAGTCATTTGGATCACTGATGTTTATGTGTTTAAAATAATGAGTGGTCAGTACGTACCAGCACATGATGTGGGCAGCCGTTGAGTTCTGGGACCTGAGTGGTGAGGCAGGCCAGCGGACCCAGAGCACACAACACCGAGTCCAGGAGAACCGACAGAGAACCCGACACGGTCACCATGCCCTGAAACACACACCGGACAGTTAGACACAAAACACACACCGGACAGTTAGACACAAAACACACACCGGACAGTTAGACACAAAACACACACCGGACAGTTAGATACAAAACACACCTCGTGATGCTCACACACTTCAGCAGGTGTTTAACTGGTGCTCTTTGTGTGTCGGTCAAAAAGGACAGTTTTTTATTTATTTATTATTTCAATAAAATGATTGTATCATATTTTAGTTCGATAATGTTTTTTATTTAATATTTTGTATTTTTAGAGGATTTTATGGCAGTAAATTATATTTATGCAGTAATTATAATCCATTTATTCACTTTTTGAGTATGGACTTGAAAATAACAATTCCAACTTAAACGTTCATAAATCTTTGGATCACAGACTGAAGTTTGGTCTCTTTTTAAAGACAAACACTTGGCAGATCATTGTGAACTTAAAAAAAAAAGTTATACAATTTTACATTTATTATAAAAAAAATGCACAAAAAAATATTTTACATTTTTATATGAAATATATATTTTCCAAAATATGTTTTACTCTAAAACTTTCGAGCCATAAATCTAAACAAGCTGTGTACCAAATTTGAGGTTGACATCTCAAATAATGAGCTTTCAGTGAGATTGTGTTTGTCCGCAGTACCAAACGCTTCCACTAGAGGAAGTTCGCCTCCCATTCATTTCCATTTTTGAACAATACACGTGTGACTATTTTTTTCAGGACCATTTAACATTTATGAATCATGTCCATGATTTTGTGTGTTCACACAGCAAGTGCCAAAACCTTTACCAAGTTTCGGACCATTCCGATGAATTATACTTTTTTTCATTCTTTTTAATTCATTCGTAGAATAAAGAGGCGGGGCCTAGTTAAGTTAGTTAGAAGTGTGTTGAAACTGGCGGTTATGGTAAGCAGTGTGACTTTAATGTTTGTGTGTGTGAATGTGTGTGTGTGTGTGTGTGTATACCTCAGTCTCCTGCAGTCTGCGCCCGATCAGAGACAGAGACTCTCCCAGAAGCTGCAGGTGAGCGGCCGCATCGATCGGGTCCACGTCTGGGTCTCTGAGCGGAGAGAAAGCGGGAGCATTTGCCGATCCGTTCTGGACAGGAGTCACTGATGCTTCGGGTCTCTTCAACACAACGACTCCTCCTGCTGGAGTCACTGCACATGACTGATGACCTGACCAAACATCAACACCAAACATTAACATCAAACACCAAACACCAGCACCAAACACCAACACCAAACATCAACACCAAACATCAACACCAAACACCAACACCAAACACAACACCAAACATCAACACCAACACAACACCAAACACCAACACCAAACACCAACACCAAACATCAACACCAAACATCAACACCAAACACCCAACACCAAACATCAACACCAACACAACACCAAACACCAGCACCAAACACCAACACCAAACATCAACACCAAACATCAACACCAAACACCAACACCAAACACAACACCAAACACCCAACACCAAACACCAGCACCAAACACCAACACCAAACATCAACACCAAACATCAACACCAAACACCAACACCAAACACCAACACCAAACACCCAACACCAAACATCAACACCAACACAACACCAAACACCAACACCAAACACCAACACCAAACATCAACACCAAACATCAACACCAACACAACACCAAACACCAACACCAAACACCAGCACCAAACACCAGCACCAAACATCAACACCAATCATCAACACCAATCATCAACACCAATCATCAACACCAAACATCAACACCAAACATCAACACCAAACACCAGCACCAAACATCAACACCAAACATCAACACCAATCATCAACACCAATCATCAACACCAATCATCAACACCAAACATCAACACCAAATATCAACACCAAACACCAACACCAAACACCAACACCAATCAACACCAAACATCAACACCAATCATCAATACCAAACACCAACACCAATCAACACCAATCATCAACACCAATCAACACCAAACACCAACATCAATCATCAACACCAAACACCAAACATCAACACCAAATATCAACACCAAACACCAACACCAAACACCAACACCAATCAACACCAATCATCAACACCAATCAACACCAAACACCAACATCAATCATCAACACCAAACATCAACACCAAACACCAACACCAATCAACACCAATCATCAACACCAATCAACACCAAACACCAACATCAATCATCAACACCAAACATCAACACCAATCATCAATACCAAACACCAACACCAATCAACACCAATCATCAACACCAATCAACACCAAACACCAACATCAATCATCAACACCAAACATCAACACCAAACACCAACACCAATCAACACCAATCATCAACACCAATCAACACCAAACACCAACATCAATCATCAACACCAAACATCAACACCAAACATCAACACCAATCATCAATACCAAACACCAACACCAATCAACACCAAACACCAACACAACACCAACATCAACACCAATCATCAATACCAAACACCAACACCAATCAACACCAAACACCAACACCAATCATCAACACCAATCAACACCAAACACCAACATCAATCATCAACACCAAACATCAACACCAAATATCAACACCAAACACCAATCATCAACACCAATCAACACCAAACACCAACATAAACCATCAACACCAAACATCAACACCAAATATCAACACCAAACATCAACACCAATCATCAATACCAAACACCAACACCAATCATCAATACCAAACACCAACACCAATCAACACCAAACACCAACACAACACCAACACCAAACATCAACACCAATCATCAATACCAAACACCAACACCAATCAACACCAAACACCAACACCAATCATCAACACCAACACCAATCATCAACACCAATCAACACCAAACACCAAACACCAACACCAATCATCAACACCAATCATCAACACCAAACACCAACACCAAACATCACAGCGCTGAGAGTGACATCAGTGGCTACGTTTACATGCAACCAAATAATCCGTTAGTGAAAAGGAAGCACTGAAAAGCCTTCCTGTAAACACCTTAATTGATCCGATTGTGAATGGACCGAAACTGAATGGACTGCGCATGAGCAATGACGTAGAAATAGCGTAATGATGTGTGAACGAGCTGTTGTTCCTGTTGAATAAAGTGTCATATAAATGAATGTCCCGTCATTCTATAATCCTCCTTTCTCTGCGTCTGTGAGCGTCTGGCGACATATAAACGCGCACATCAACACGATCACGTTTAGCATTCATGTAAACACTACGTTCAGATTCATCAATCGGAATGAATTCAGTCCGATTGAAACAAAAGTTGTGCATGTAAACGTAGCCAGTGACCTGAAGGGATTTGAGTGCTGACCTTTAACCCTGCTGTTGTCTTTGAGCGGTCGCGGCATTTGCTGCTGTTTGACGTGCTTGACGTGTTTGACGCTCTCTTTCAACTGTTTGCGCTGCAGGTACTCCGATCTCTCTCGCCACACCTGAAAACATCAATCCGTCAGCAAACACACTTTACACAGGTGCATGATGGGTAATGATGCTGTTTGCACCTGTTTGTCTCCCTCTGGCAGCTGCTTCCACGCATCAGCGAGTCTTTTGCTCAAGTCCCCAAAATCTGAGTTCAGATAAACACACACACAATAAATATTCACATACACTAGCAGTCAATAGATTGTGGTCTATACCATTTTTATTGTTTTTAAAAGAAAAGTCTCTTCTGCTCAACATATTTATTTGATAAATAATACAGTAAGAACTGTGAAATATTAGTATAATGTAAATCATCTGTTTTCTATGTGAATATACAGTAAAGTGTAATTTATTCCTGTGATTAAAGCTGAATGTTCAGCATCATTACTCCAGTCTTCAGTGTCACATGATCCTTCAGAAATCACTCTAATATGATGATCTGATATTCAAGAAACATTTATGATTATTATCAGTGTTTAAAACTGTTGTGCTGCTGCAGATTTTTGTGGGGTTAGGGTTAATATTTAAAAGTTTAAGGAAAGTAAGATTTTTTTTTAAATATAGAAATATTTTTATTCAGTATGGATGCATTAAATTGATCAAAAGTGACAGTAAAGATATTTATAATGTTACAAAAGATTATGTTTCAAATAAATGTTGTTCTTTTGAACTTTCTATTCATCAAAGAATCCTGAAAAATAAAATGTATGACGGTTTCCACAACAATCTGAAGCAGCACAACTGTTTACAACATTGATAAAATCATAAATGTTTCCTGAGCATCAAATCCTCATATTAGAGTGATTTCTGAAGGATCATGTGACACTGAAGACTGGAGTAATGATGCTGAAAATACAGCTTTGATCACAGGAATAAATTACACTTTACTATATATTCACATAGAAAACAGCTCAGTAACACATAAAGTATACACTAATAAAGTACTTACAAATCATTTGTAAACTATTAGTTTACAGTTAATTCATAGTTTATATATTATAGTTTCTATATTGTAAATATATTAATAGGCTATATACAAATAGTGAATTCTTCATTCATTGTCACTGTAATTAACAAAATTATTATTGTTTAATTTGCTCATATGTAAAGAGTTTTTTTAATGCTTTGTATAGGAGACTTTAAAGGAACACGCCGACTCTTTGGGACTTTATCTTATTCCCCGTATCCCCCAAAGTTAGATGAGTCCACACACACCCTTCTCATCTCCGTGCGTGCCGTAACTCTGTCTGACGCACACACCGCTAGCCTAGCTTAGCACAAAGACTGGAGGTAAATGGCTCCAGCTAGCATACTGCTCCCAGCAACCAATCTGATTGGCTGATCTATTCAGAGCTTTAATTTAGATGCTTAAAAGTGAAAAAGGATAAGAGATCCTCGTGCATGTTTCAGGAGCAAACAAACTCAACTGTGTTTGCTCACTTCACATATGAGGCTTTAAGCTAATAATCATACATACAGAGACACAAACAGGCTGATTGATGAAGATGAAGATGAACCCACCGAGGCCCGGCTCTTCCTCCAGAATGCTGTTTCTGTACTCCTTATAAAAGATCTGATACGCCGTCAAGACCTTCTTCTTCTGCACACACACACACACACACACACACACAAAGATAGACAGACAGACGTGTGAGTGAGACAGTCTCTGTGTTTCAGGCTCATCTGGTGTATCAGTGGTTTCCTCACCTTGTCTTTGCTCTTGCGTTTCCCTCCTTCCTTATTTTTCCTCCTCTTCTCCTCGTGGCTGTGATGGCCTGTAGTGAACGTGCTCCATTCTGTGCTGCCATTGGCTGAGAGAAGAGTGGCCAGAGGTCAAAGGTCAGCACAAGAGCAGCACACAGTTAAAGGTGCAGTGTGTAATTTTTAGTGGCATCTAGTGGTGAGTTTGTGAACTGCACCCAACAAAAGTTACAGTGACCAACAGGAAGTGATGTCGTAGTCTGAGACAGCAGAGAGTAGCCAGTTAAGCAATGAGGTTTCTTTACAGAGATAAATTAAGAAATTAGGTTTACTTAATTATTCAGTAAAACGATATGTTATTGCGAATATTATTGTTACATGTTCATCATTGTGTCAGTGTTTTATCCGCTGACTTTAGTTCGCTTCTTTACACGAAGAACAACATAGTGAGGAAACGCGTTTGTCCGTTCAGGGCTCCTGTAGAAACATGTGGATGTAAGCGGACCCGCGGTGTGTGTAGAGAGAAATGCTCATTCCAAGCTAATAAAAACGTAACGGTTCATTATGTAAGGTCTTTATACACCACTGAAAACATAGCTAGTTATATCATACTGCATTTCTGTCAACAGATCCTCCTAAATATCACACACTGCACCTTTAAGACACACAGAAGCGTTTCATTTGTACCTGCTGTTATTCTTTTGGCTGATTTACTGCTGTGCTTCTTCTCACGCGACCGGTCTCGCTCTTTCTTCTTCTTGCTCTTTTTGCTCTTCTTCTTCTTCCTGCTGCTGTGTTGAGACGAGGAATCGTGGATCAAGAGTTTCCCACCTTCACTGTCGTCAGCGGAGGACGAGCCGCTGCTGTCAGCCCCGTCGTGACATCCTGATGGACACAATCATCATTACAGACAAACGTTTAGGCTGATCAAACTCGTGTTGCTGAGAACGGTGTTTTCAAACATAATGACTTCCTTTTATCAGGTATTGCGTTTGGCTATATATTTAAACATGATTACAAACAACTTTGTCATAGATTAGATTTTATTTTGTATTTAAAATGTTGAATATTCTTGCTCAACTAACTGGTAAACAGTCTTCAACTGATCCTTAGATCTCACTCTGACATTTTCACACAACTGGCGTAACAGCGCAAACCGAAAAAGTTAAAGATTTTAAGGTCAAAATGCTTGTGTACATGCATTCATTTATAGACAATACATTTTTTCCAAAGATGTTTTGGGTCCCGCATTCGCTACTGCGGAATATGATTCTTAAATATATACATGCATGTGTGTGTGTATTTATATATGGGTCAATGACGTGACGGGGTCATTTTTTTTGTCCAAAGGCCTTAATAATAATAAAAAAACAAATATATAACATCCAAAGTATGTAAGGTAGTACAACTTGATCTCTTTTACTGAATCCAAAAGGTTTTAATTATATTTTACTACATATAAAGGTATTTTAAAGATTTTTAAGTGTCAAAAGGTAATTTGGTAAAACCGATATAGTAAATATTTAAATGGAATAATATTGCTTTTAATAACTAAAGGAACTACAATAATACAAATATAAAGCAGATAAGGCTCTTTTTTTTACATTTCCCTGTGCAATGTTTTACTTGAATATGTTGGAGTGTTTAGAGTAGTCCAATAAATGATTACATTTATGAGATCAGTGATAATTTGTTTTAATATTTCTTCTGTGGTACACACTATATACTATCTCAACATCAATGTCAAATCAGTTTTTAACTTTCAAATCAGTGGTTAAACCGAATGACTTTTTTGGTGACATTTTTTCCATCTTGTAAAAAAATGACAAAAAACAGTGTTAATTGATTGTACAAACCACAAAATCTTAAACTAAAAAAACTAAGTAAACTAAAAAATGGTTTCAAATATAGTTATATCTTCATTCTATTTTTTTACACTTTTAAAAACCTTATTCGTCAATGACCCATATTCAAAATAATTATACACAGTACACACACATATTATGTAAACACAAACTTTTCTTTTGGATGCGATTAATCGTTTCACAGCCCTAGTCTATGGTATCTCCTCACCTTCTAGCTCCACCTCCTCGCCCACCACAGGAAGCCCCTCCCGCACCACCTGTGGCTGTTTCCTGGAGGAGGCGGAGTCTCGGGGGTCCTTCCTGTAGGAGGCGGAGTCTCTGGGGTCCTTCCTGCAGGAGGCGGAGTCTCGGGGGTCCTTCCTGCAGGAGGCGGAGTCTCTGATGTCCTTCCTGCGCTCTTTAGACGAGGGGAACACCGTCTCTGTGCCCACTGCTGTGGGAGAGGTGATGGCCTGAAGGAGACCCATCGCTGTCTGAGGAGATCCCGCCGGCTCAACAGGCGTCAGGAGCGAGCGCTGGCTCTCTGAGGGACGCTTCTTCTTTTTGTGGTGAGATCCGGAGCTGTGATGATCTACACGAGAGAGACATGAACAACTCAATGCTAGGCTTGCTACGATAGTCGGAGTTACCGGTGTTCAGAAGCAAGACCGGTTACATCACTTGCCCACCGCGGCACTGCCCCCCCCACCGTCGATAAAAATAAATAAATAAATAATTTACTTCAGTTAGAGAACAGACACTACAATTAAAAACTGAACGGTGTCTGCTTAATAAATCGTGAGCTGAACGAGGGTCGCAGCACATCAGCAGCAGGAGTCAGATTTCACTAATCACGAGAGTGAGGAGCTGACGATGATGGCGGAGGGGTGTCAACGCAAAATGTAAAAGCGCCTATATAAACGAATTTGTCATTGTACTGCTTTGTTGTTGTGTTTTTCATTAAGAGTAATAGGCTAATGAACTCATCATTCAAGCAATCCGCCCCCGAATTGGCGCTAATTTGAAAGTGAAACTAAAATGTGCACGTGTCAAAACGCTTGCTCTGCTCCGAACCATTATGAATGCACATGCAGATGCGTGCATTTTACTTTCGACCTTTAAATTAGCGAATTAAAAGCCCCCGCCGGTGATACCGGTATTGTCACAGGTCGATTAACTCAACACGTCGATTAACGATTAACTCAAACTCAACACGCCATCAGAGTTGCCTAACAGAATTACACTGCTCCGTACAGAGTCGGTTCACTTAAAGGTGCAGTCTGTAAGAATGACAGCTAGTGGTCGAAATCAGTACTGCAGTTCAAATTCAAAATATCGGAGATCGTCGTTTCTCCCGCCTCCTGCTCCTCAGACTCGACGGCGCTCACACGGGTCAGTTTGAGGACACGCAACAGGAACGAGCGCAGTTGACAAAGAAAATGGGTAAATTGGCAACGTGCAGTATCGCACAGATCAAATCAAAAACAGACATTCCAAAAGTAAAATAACTGGCTGTAGAAGTGTTATCAGAGAAACGGGAATGAACTCAGAATGTTTCCTCAATATCTGCAAACATATTATGGTATTTTTATGCTTTAGTAGAGTGAAAAAGTTACATACAGCACCTTTTATTTATTTATTGCTTAATTATTATTAAGTAATATTATCAATGTGACTGTACTGACTCTTTCAGTATGAGAGACATGAACAACTCAACACGCCATCAGGGCTGCTCAACACACACACACACACACATATGGAAGCTTGTTTCCGCCACAGAATAAAACATTTTAAAAGATAATTGCGACTTTTTATCTCACAATTGCGAGTTTATATCTAGAAATTTTTAGAAAAAAAGTCAGAATTGTGAGATAAAAAGTGGAAACAAACTTCCATAGTATTGACGGATTTGACGAACTTTGCAACATTGACATGGTTACTAAACTGAATCAACACTGAACTGAATAATGACACTCTTGTCTTTTTAGAGCTGCTTTACAGAATAATTTGAATGTAATAGTAGTATTTGAGTTTATTGCCATTTCAGCATTACCGGCTATTACATGGCAGATACATATTAAACTTTTAGCAACATAATATCATAATTACAATATAATGAAAACAAACTTAGACAACAAAAAAGTACATGTAAAAAAGAAGTGCAATTCTATAGAAGATTCTTTAAAGCTACACTGTGTAACTTTTTTAGTTGATTCTTAGCAAAAAACACTTAGTTCTTTCAAAAATATATGTGCTCATTAATGTATATTTACTTCTTTCAAGTAATAAAGTATTCTCGTAAGTTTATAATCTGCCATTGAAAGTACATACGGGTGAGGGGTTCGAATGCCGGTCGCCATGTTGCCCCTCCATCTTGAAACTACATTAGCCAAAGAGGGACATGCCTGTAAATTCAAGCTTCGCCTTTTGCGTTTTTCACTCAGTGACACCGTGACGAATGCGAGGGGGAGATTACTCGCGAGCTCGCGAGTGCCGGCAGATTTGAAAGATAGTGTGTGTGTGTGTATGTGTGTGTGTGCGTGCGTGCGTACTCACATTTGAAAGAGAGAATTAAAACATCAACGCGACAGACAAATCAGCAAGACCATAGTCAATATTGGAGTAACTTTTCCCAGATGGAAAGAGCTCATGAGGAGAAAATATTTTAAAACGGACGCCGAGGTTGCCTGCTTTCTTCTCGACAGGTAATTCAGCCTGTTGTAATTCATTTGTGTAAATTCGACGTTTTATAGTTGCTTGTCTAACCATAGCATGGTTGTGCATAACGCCAGAACGACCTCTAGTATAACTTCATCCTCGCGTCAATGGTGAAAAAGTATTGTTTTCCTTGTAACATAAATCTGTGCTGCGACGGACCACAGGTGATGAATAGTTTTAAAGGCGCAATTTTTTAAGCTATATAAAAAAAAGGACACTGTAAATTTTAGTTATTTTTAATTGCTTTTACTTTGTACACATTGTAACGTTAGCCTAATCTGATTATGCTGGGATAGCCGATTCCATGGGTGACGTTTACCTCCTGTAGTTTTATTCATTTTAGACGTATTGTTTATTATTGTCATGGACGAAGTCGATAACTGGAAGCCATGTTAATCTTGGAATAATACGGCCACCGTAGGAGTTAAAACGCCCTCGGAATTGAGAGGAACAGAAACTAATATTCACTGGGTAGTCATATACAATTTCACCGCTAGATGGGGGTAAAAATCACACAGTGTAGCTTTAAATGTATTTGTGTTAAAAATTGTAAAAAAAAAAAGATAATAATCTGGACCTATAAATAAGTCCTTAAAAGTTTGTCCTGATAAAAAGTGCTGTCTCATAACATTAAAGACTGGGCAGTCCAAAAGAATATGTTTTATAGACAAGTTGGCACTAATTTGAATGTCTCATATTTGATGAAGTTTACATCACTGATTCTGTTTATTACAGTGAAGCTGCTTTGAAACAATCTAAATTGTATGAAGCGCTATAGAAATCAAGCTGATTTGTTCAAGACTTACCATGATTCCTGAGGTGATGATATATGCTTCTGAGGGACTCATTCTGAATCCTAAATAGCAGAACTACATTACCCATAATCCTGAAAAGTGATCCACCAATCAAATCAAGTCGCTGTTACGCCTACTCTCATAAAGTGCTGTGAGTCAGTCTCCTGACAAGTCATGTCAGCTTTATTTCTATAGCGCTTTATTCAAAACAGATTATTTCAAAGCAGCTTCACGGTAATAAACAGGAAAATAATGATCAATGATGCAAACAGAATTCAATTCTGTTTTAAAAGCAGCTCTTAAATAGACGATAGTGTCATTATTCAGCTGAAGTCGGTTCAGTGTTGATTCAGTTCTGTTCAATAACTGTGTACAGTCAATCTATTATGAAATTAGTTCAATTCAGCTATAATCTATAATAATTTAGCTCAATAACGTTCAAAAACATTGATGCTGCCAAATTCATCAATTGTGAAACAAAGTCGACAGAAAACAGTGATGTCATCATTCAAATCAATAAAGTTCTTATTTGAGTGTCATTGCAGTCAAATCAATAATATTACTGAATATTAAGTGTCTTTAACCCCCATATAAGCAAAACCAGCGGCGACAGTGGCAAGAAAGCCAAGCTCCATCAGATGACAGAAACGAAGAAAAAACCTTCAACTCTCAAACTACTGATTAACTTAAATGTTTATACTTTATGTATAATGTTTTGAAATTCTTCATGGGATGAGTAATTAATTCCCTTGTTCAATAACAGACAAGGTAGTAATTCAACCTCTAAGTTTCTGGAATATCGCTGGAGAAAAAATAACTTATATAATTGAAAGGCGAATGACTGTTGCGCTCTAAAGAAATAACTACAGTCACGCACCTCTGTAGAAATGATCCTCATAATGCTTCTTTTTCTTGTGAAACTCGCTGACAGGGTAAAAGTCATCAGCGTCCTGTAGAGAGCAGAGATCAGTTTCTACACAACACACACTGATGATGGTGATGATGGTGATGATGAAGTCAGTGATGCGAGTCTTTCATCGGTACCTTCAGCCGTTTCTTGGAGGTCTTGCGAACCTCTGCGTCGATGATCTCTTCTTCTCTCAGCAGATCTTTGTAGGATCTTCTTTTTTCTCTCTGACTGCGGCCGGCGACCAGACTCACCTCACCCTCCATCTACACACACACACACACACACACACACACACATTATACAGTGGCGAGAATAAGTTTGTGAACCCTTTGAGAGCATCTGGATTTCTCCATTAATTATTTATAAAATGTGGTCTGATCTTGAGTCACGATTATAGACAAACACATTCTGACTAAACTAATAACTAATTGTACTTTTCACAACTAATGATGGTGTATGATCATTGACGGCAGATGTGTTCACAAACTTATTTTTACAGCTGTAAATAGAAACAGATATTGTGTTACTGGTTTGTGTGGTTGTGTATTTACATGTATAGGTTTGCGAGTTATAGTGAGTATATAAATATGAATGAACGTGTTGTAGTGTGTATTTGAGTATGTATGAATGTATGTTTGTGTTGTTGTTATTAGCCCTCTATGCTAGTAACAAGCTAACTGGCAGAACTTTAAACACTATTAGTGATTTACAGTAAAATTCAGACAAAGCGAAGCATGTTCAACTGAGAATCAAAACATTAAACATGCGCACGATCGTGATAAATTGTAGTTTCATTCATTCGAATAATTTCCATATATTACCTTCATCAAATTTCATGCGTCTCCTGTCGCCATCTTGGCTCTGCGCTGCGCGGTCAGTTTCTCGCGCGACGGTTCGAGAGTGTGGCGTCATCGCGCACCCGGGCGCCTCTAGCGGACAGGCGGAACGAGCACCGCTGCAGTGCTCATCACGGTGAGCTGACTGACAAAGAGTAACTTACTCTCTTGAAATAAATATCTGCTTTTAAATATGAATGTGACTGTATTTTCTTATGGGTTTTCATTGGCACATATATTATAATATCCCTGCTGTTTGAGTCCAAACAACACCGACTGGAAAAGGCGAGAGAACTGAACTGATCGTTAACTGAATCAGACCGGTTTCTGCGTATCAAAACATTCATGTGACCTATATGTGTGTGATTGTGTGTGTGTGTGAGCATATGTTTATATAATGAATCACACAGAAGTGTTGAAACTTTTCTGAAGAAAAAAAAAAGAAGGCTGGAACAGCTAGTCTCGGGTTCAGAGTTCTGGATTGTGTCGAGTCACGTTTAGCCGTTCTGCGCGCTCATGTTTAGCCTATGTGTTTAGCGCACGCGCGCTCTCTCTCTCTGCTCGCTCATGGTTAGCGCGCGCGCGCTCTCTCTCTCTGCTCGCTCATGGTTATCGCGTTCACGCTGACTCACGGTTTCAACATCGCTCCAGATTTACTGCTGCGTTTCTTATCGCTACTCGGCAAATCACAGGCAATAATAATAAATCACGCGACTTTATTAGCATGCAGCTCTTATGTAAGATGATCTTCAAAACAGACTTGCATCATTCTCTTGATCTCATCTGTTATAATGTTTTTTTCACACTGACATTGATTGCAGGGTGTTTTAGAGCTGATCATGACCAGTGAACTATTCTCCTCCTCCCCCACTGAACTTTTACTGATCACATTCTGAGAACAGACAATCCCACATATCCCAATATCATGTGAACACATGTAGCTCAACAAGCAATTTTGCGTTTAAAAGACGTCTAATAGCCGTCCAAACACAGCCCTGACGTCTAGGCTAAAACAAGCCAAAGATTGGGCTGTCAGTGAAAATTTAATAGACGTCTAAACCATCGCCCAAGAATAGACTAGTCATCAATCAAAACAAGGAGAAGAAATGAGTGAAGAAATTAAACCAAACACCTTAATCACTGTTGACTTTGCTTCCATGATGGAATATCAAACATCTCGCAAGTTATTTAGGCAAAAACGACATGTAACCAAATTCAAGGTTATTTTGGCTAGAAGTGTGTTACTCATAGCCGGACTATATCGGGTCTATAGTTAAACTAGACGGTGAAATGACGGATATTGCTTGCTGGGAGGTGATCATGTGATTGAAATTGTTCCTCAGTCATGTTTTCTACATCTCTCCTCCTCCTGAGCCGATGAATGTGTCGTGTCATGTTTAGCTCTGCTCCTCCTCCTCCTCGCCTTTGTTTGAGTTCCCGTTTCTCTCCCTCAGAGAGTATAAAAGAGGAGGGAGCCGGACTCGAGTTCAGATCCCGAGCCGCTCACATTCAAGAGATCCGCTGAGGACCGACACACACAGACCGAGTGAGTAAACCTTGATTTTCTTCCAAGTTTCTTTCTTCTGTTGAACACAAAAGAAGATATCTTAAAGTTTTTTGGGTGAACTGTCCCTTTAAGAGATTTTTAATGTACTGTCTGCTTCATCAGATGATGGAGTTATATTCACACGAGCAGCATCAGGATGCACTTTATTCACTGGTGCAGAGTTTCATACAGTGTTGATTTGTTTTTCAGAGAAATGGAGACGATTGAGAAAACACAGACAGCCATCACAGACAGGTAATACTAACATCTATCTATCTATCTATCCATCATCTATCTGTCTATCTATCTATCTATCTATCTATCTATCTATCTATCTATCTATCTATCTAATCACCTTCATATAGCGTTTTTAACAATATAGACTGTTTCAAAGCAGCTTTACAGTGATAATAGGATATACAGTAACAGAGATTGTTTTGGCTTTCTAGAATAAAGTTATTGTCCAACTAAAGTTAGTTTTGATTAATTCACTTCTGTTGCAAAGATCATTAGTTATCTATCTATCTATCTATCTATCTATCTATCTATCTATCTATCTATCTATCTCTCTATCTCTCTATCTCTCTATCTATCTATCTATCTATCTATCTATCTATCTATCTATCTATCTATCCTCTTTCTATCTATCTATCTATCTATCTATCTATCTATCTATCTATCTATCCATCCATCCATCCTCTTTCTATCTATCTATCTATCTATCTATCTATCTGTCTGTCTATCCATCCATCCATCCATCCTCTTTCTATCTATCTATCTATCTATCTATCTGTCTGTCTGTCTATCCATCCATCCATCCATCCTCTTTCTATCTATCTATCTATCTATCTATCTATCTATCTATCTATCTATCTATCTATCTATCTATCTATCTATCTATCCATCCTCTTTCTATCTATCTATCTATCTATCTATCTATCTATCTATCTATCTATCTATCTATCTATCTATCTATCTATCTGTCTGTCTATCCATCCATCCATCCATCCTCTTTCTATCTATCTATCTATCTATCTATCTATCTATCTGTCTGTCTATCCATCCATCCATCCATCCTCTTTCTATCTATCTATCTATCTATCTATCTATCTATCTATCTATCTATCTATCTATCTATCTATCTATCTATCTATCTATCCATCCATCCTCTTTCTATCTATCTATCTATCTATCTATCTATCTATCTATCTATCTATCTATCTATCTATCTATCTATCTATCTATCTATCTGTCTGTCTGTCTGTCTATCTATCTATCTATCTATCTATCTATCTATCTATCTATCTATCTGTCTGTCTGTCTATCTATCTATCTATCTATCTATCTATCTATCTATCTATCTATCTATCTATCTGTCTGTCTATCCATCCATCCATCCATCCTCTTTCTATCTATCTATCTATCTATCTATCTATCTATCTATCTATCTATCTATCTATCTATCTATCTATCTATCTATCTATCTATCTATCTATCTATCTATCCATCCATCCTCTTTCTATCTATCTATCTATCTATCTATCTATCTATCTATCTATCTATCTATCTATCTATCTATCTATCTATCTATCTATCTATCTATCTATCTGTGCTTAGTGTGTGTTACTGACTTTATTATGATGATTGTGTGTTTCATGTTGAGTGAATCTGTGTGTTTCCTCACAGTGATCTATCAGAGTTGATCAAAGCTGCGACTAAAGAGAGTCACGTGCGAGCGGAGAACACCGAGCTGATGCTGAGCTACCAGAGAGGAGACGTGTCCCTCCAACAGTACCAGGTGATTCACCCCGCAGTGTGTTTAACACGACAGGCTGCGCTACACAGCGGCGGGTGTTTAGACGCGACACACAGCGAGTGACTATATTCACTATATCACACCGGCTCAAGTGTCAAGATTGACTGAATGATGTTTTAGACATGTAAACTAATGTTAGTAGTTTGGTATTAACCGTAGTTTATTATTATTACTATATTATAACTAGTTTATTATTTATTATTACACGGCTCTGTGGAATACTTGATTCTGATTGGTCAATCAGATCAAATTATTCCCAGAGAACAGCCGCTGAAACAGAAACACAGGATCATCCGGGTCACTGAAGTCATCAGCGCTATAGACTCGCTAGGAAAGGTTTTCCTTCATGGAAGTTTTGCTTTCGGTGAGCTAATAAAATATTAAAACTCAGCCGAATCAATATTTTGTGTAGAGTTATTTAATAATGCCATCCAGTATCGTGGACTCGCTCTCTCTCGTTTCATACAAACGCAGCGGCGGACATTTTACACTGTTGGATTATAAGATACAAACAGGTACGATTTTAAAATCTGAAATCAATATCTCTGATCCCCATAATTATTTATGTGTTGAAATGCTGTGTAATAAGTGTTATGATTGTAACGTATCCATTAAATGTCCGATCCTCTCTCTGCGGAAGCTTTGCGATTAAAGAGCTGATAAAATATTTAGACTCAGATCAATATTTCATGTCTAATTATTTACTTATGGGGCAAGCAGCCGTGTAACGAACATAATGTACATCCAGCCGGTTGTTATCTTAGATTGAACATCTTCAGGGTGATGCAAGACCCGCTGGCTTCAGTTGCATAAACCGCTTAGACTAGTCTTACAAGTTAGTCATCGAAGATGCGATGTGACTGTTGTTGCATTTCCGATCTAAAAAGATTTCGATCTATAAGATAACAACCGACCGGATGTACACTATCCCTTACCAATCACAACGCACCAACACAACTCGCTGTAAACCAGCCTAATTAATAACAGCTTGACCAGCAGAGTTTAAGGTGCTCGTTTGGAGCGTTAGTGTAGGCATATATGAACACAACAATCGCTCCAAGATCCAAGATCGTGACTTGCATAAACACATTTTGGTACGCTTTGAAATGTTGCCTTGTGAAAGCGAACCGAACCAAGAAGAAAGTGCAACATTGTAACAAATGAAGTCCCTGTTTCGGTCTGGAAACGCCCTTAGATTTGGTCTTCGTAATGAATCTAACCTGGTTTTCTTCTGCTCTGTGTTTCAGCTGCTCTTGTGTTCGCTGTATAAGATATACGAGGCGCTGGAGGAAGAGCTGGACAGGAACGCTTCCCATGATGCCGTGGCTCCCATATACTTCCCTCAGGAACTGGGCCGGCTGGAGTCCATCGGGAAAGACCTGGAGCATTTCTACGGCCAGGACTGGAAGGAGAAGATCACGGTGCCGGCCGCCACACTGAGATACGCCGGCAGACTGAGAGAGGTGAACACAGAGAACACATTAATCCACTGATATCTGGCCATTTTGAGATTGGCCATTTTGAGATTGGAGATCTGAGAATCATGCTTAAAATTAAGATGCTTTAGAAGTATTTTTAATTGTTAGTTCATCTGAACTAATGTAGATAACTAATGTTAACATCTGGAACCTTGTCCATTTGTACACTTCTCCTAAGTGTTACCCACAAGGCTTGACATTAACTCTTTGCTCTCCAGTCACGGTGGCTAGTGGTTTTCCAAAGTCACTCAGCATGTTCACTGGCCACAATTTTGACATCGATACCATTGGGAAAAACTGCCGTATAGATATTTTTAATATTATCTCATAATTTGTCAGCAGGTTTATTAGGCTGCTGTCGCTTTAAGACCTGACGCACGGATCCATTATACTGTTACACGTGCGTTTTCTTTCTCAACTGTTTATGTTCACTTAAAACGTACGTGAATACTCATCAAAACCGGCATTTTGACATTATTTTGTGTGTATTTGACTGTTTAAGCGCAATAAGCAGCGAAAAAGAGCTCAATTTAGTTCTGAGAGGCGGCTTTATGTGCCGTACTTTTGGTGTAAACATAAAATCTGTGGGAATGAGTAAAATTATGCTCAATATGAGCAATCCCTCATTGAAACTCAAGCCCTGCAACACCAACAATATTCATCCGGAGTGAATGAAGCGAGTGAGTGAGTGGAGGCGGGTTTGTGTGTCTCTCGCTGTCGGAGAGAGAGAGAGAGCAGCTGGTATTGTGTATTCTGAGGAAAATGAGTATTGGAAGCATTTCAGATATTTCAGTATCGATGTATTGAAAAATCCAAATTTTTGACACTACATTGCACTTTGTTTATTATTTCAGATGTTTTTTTAAAAGATTACAACTGAAAAATGTATATATTATCTATAAAATTCAACCCGCCAAAGTGACTGCTGAAATACACCCGCGTTTGTTAATGTCAAGCCCTGGTTACACATCTGAGACATGTTTAAGATGTCGTACGTCATTTACACCTCTATCATTCGAGAATACCGTGACTTTGCTCTGAATCGGTTGTGTTGTGTCTCTCAGGTGGGCAGAGATCACCCCGAGTATCTGGTGGCTCACGCGTACACACGGTACCTGGGCGACCTGTCGGGGGGGCAGGTGCTGTCCCGCATCACGCAGAAGTCATTAGGCCTGAGGAACGGAGAGGGCTTGTCGTTCTTCTCGTTCCCGGGCGTCAGCAGCCCGAACCTCTTCAAGCAGTTGTACAGGAGCCGCATGAACAGCGTCGAGCTGACGGAGGAGCAGAGGAACGGGGTCCTGAACGAGGCCGTCCTCGCATTCGAGCTCAACGTCCAGGTGAGCAATTCATCTCCTCCTCAAGTCAGCTCACCTTTATTTATACAGCGCTTTTTACAGTACGGAGTGTTTCAAAGCAGATTTACAGAGATAACAGGAAAATAATGCAACAAAGTTTGTTTCTAGAAGAAAATAGTGTCACAGTCCAGCTTAAGTGAGTTCAGTGATGGTTCATTTTTGTTGTAAAAAACATATTAATTTAGTTAATTTATATATATATGAAGAGTTCAGATGCAAAAGCCTCTAAGTGCCATCTGAAATTTCCTTCTAGAATGATCATTTTTATCAAGCTTGTATATTTAAGTTCAGTAAATTCACAATAAAAATTACCTATTAATTGTCAGTTAAGTGAAATTACTGAACTTAAATAGTGAAGGCAGATCAATAATATTGTTGAATATTATATTAAATGTCCCCAACTAAACAAGCCAAAAGACTAAGGCGACAGTGGCAAAGAACTAAAACTCATCAGGTGAAGGAATGGAGAAAAAAAGTGCAGGTCCTCCATCTGATCTGGATCCGGCCCGGATCCGGCTGACTACAGTAAAGCTAGGAATAAGCAGAAAGACTAACATTAGCGTAGACGCCATTCTTCGTATGATGTACCGAGTACATCGGGTGTTATAGGAAGTGTTCCCGGTTCATAATTTATGCAGCCTAATACAAGCTGCTCACTGACGAGTGACTGAAGCTGTTGTGGACGCGCTGATCGTTTGCTCTCGTTTCCTCAGGTCTTTAACGAGCTTCAGGACTCGGTGAGCCGCGTGTCAGAGACAGAAACTGAAGTGAGACAGAGACACACACAACACAAGCAGAACACGACGACCACAGCAGGTAAAGCGCTGGCTCATGTTTGTAATTGTGATGGATGTTTCGGTGTGCCGTGTGTTAAGCGTGTGTTAAGCGTGTTTGTCATGTTCTCCTCAGGGGACGCAGCGTGTGAATCACTGCCGAGCTCCTCGTCTCTGATCCCCCGGTTCCTGCGGGCGCTGCTCGGCGGGTTCGTGGTTCTGGCCGTCGGGATGGCCTACGCCTTTTAAACTGGCATCATTAGCACTTTTGAAAACATGACGTCACTTTTTGGAGACAATAAATGTGTTATTTTATCATATCATTAATAATTAACATGATTGTATGTTAGTTCATAGTGATTCAAATGACAGATCCTCCAGAAAAATTCCTTTGTCAGAATTATTTTGTAACCATGTGTATATATGCATTTGTATTATTAACACTATATTTTTTATAATAAAATCTTACATATTGTTCCTGAATGTTGCAAGATTTTCTGGCTTCTCAAATGAAAATCAGTGTGTAAATAATACACATTAATTTGCTCGTGATTACTGTATAATGGTGGAAATATTCACAATATAAAGTTTAGGATTGGGTTAGTTGGTTGGTTGGGGAGTTCGACGACATGTTATAAGACCTATCACTACACAAAGGCATGTTCACACCAAGAACTATCTATAAGTATAGTTTTTTAAAAAATTATTACAAGCTGATGAATGATAAAAATGCTGACAGCATCCAACTTTAAAGAGCTCAAGTCTTCTTTATCGGCCTTAATTCCTTATACGTGCGCTGTTAAAGGTTGTTAAAGCCACGCCTCCTTCAAAACGAATGCCAGAGCCAATCCAGCAAAGCATCATAAGAGATGCCATTAAACTCCCTCATATCTCAAAGCACATCACACTACAATAATTATAAACGTGAACAACTTACAGAGGTCTGACTTGTACCACCTGACAGCTGCAGATTCATTTCAGCATTAATAGTGCTGCCAGAGAAACGCATAAATCTGAGTCTGAAGACGTGAACAGCTCCGGGTAGAACGCCAGTGGATTGCCGTGTCTAAATTACAGTTCTGACATGGCGTGAACACAGCAAATACTCGTTGTTTTGGTTCAGGAGGAACTGTGAAAAGTGGCTGCTGTTCGTGTGCGGTGCTCGGTGACTGACGTCTGTCTAACTCTGCATAGCATGAACCGCGCGGATGACGTGTGATGTCTGCGCGAGCAGGTGCGCGGAGTTATGGGAATAAATACGCTGACAGGCAGGTATCGAATGCATTCGGACCTAGAATTTTTTAAATCCTGAGACTTCCACAGAAGATATATGTACATTTTTAGATTAATTCTATTGTTGATTGCTATCAGGATGTGGTGTGAAGAGAGTTTCAATCAGAAAAACATAAAGTGTTTATGAAAAAACATTGCCTACCCTGCCTTTAATGTAACAGAAGCCCGTTCAGACCTAGGATGATATCTGTTTATTGTAAGCGATCGCTGCTGTTTTATCGTCTGCCACTTTAAATGCTCTCTTTAAAGCAGGATGGATTTTGATTGGCTGTCCATGTTTTTATTGTTGGTAAAAATCGGTTTGAAAGTGATTTCAACGATAGGAAGTCAGCTGACAGGGAACGTTCTCGGAGCTTTAGCTAACACAAAGTTATGAACTAATAGAACGTTCGTTAGTTATCTGGTCTAATGTTCTCAAAATATTACCACAAAAATATTATTTATACATCATTCACAGAACTTTTAAAAAAAGGATGTTCGTCTATCATTTTTTAAATGTTACTACTTGTTTCAGAACGTTCAGAGAATACTTAACGTAACGTTCCCATGATGTCAGCAAAATGGGTGGAATGTTCCATTGACATTCGCACAACCAATTTTTTTTTTTTTTTTACGTTTAAAAACATTTGAACATTCAGAAATAGCATTAGCAAAACGTTGTTAGAACATATTTCTGTTAGCTTCTCTGTGACATTATTGCTATAGTTGTGGTGTGGACTGCTATTCCAAGTTATTTAAAAAATATAAATTATTAAGAGGCCACAATCATTTAAAATTAAATTATGTGCACGGAAAAATCACTTAGCCTTAATAAATACTGCAATATTCTATTAAAAAACAGTCCATTTTATTTTCATGGTGGCTTTTATCTGATTCTCCATCCATCACGTTCAACACCCACATCAGAACACAAAAGATGCCAGAAGTCTCATTTTTGAGAACTATCCCTTGAGCGATGAAACTCAAACAAGACACACTGGTTTGGCTGCTTTTATAAGTTTTTAAGTGAGAAATTCAAACATGAACACACTTACAGATACAGCTAATCAACCATCACACAAACCACTCGATCTGAAACAAACATGAACACACTTACAGATACAGCTAATCAACCATCACACAAACCACTCGATCTGAAACAAACATGAACATTATAGTGTCAGTTTATTCAGTCAGAGTTAAGACAAGTCAGTCTTATCATCATGGTTAATTTACAACATAAATTAATGCTTTTTACACTCAGTGAATATGCACATTAATAAAAATTAACTTACAAAGGCAAAAAACAGCTTATTGGTTGTTTTAATGAATGGTCAAAAGGTTCACACACACACACACACACACACACACACACACACACACACACACACACACACACACACACACACATTAAAGGCCAAATTCAGTATTAGAAACAAAACTAAAGTGAAATGAAGATGAGGGTTTGCTGTAGGAGTCTTCCTCAATGAACATGAGGATTTGAGCACAGGAAGTGATGCGTTCGGGACTTCCTGTGTGATGGCTCTCAGAGCGTGAAGATCTGCTCGTGGTTTTGCTCCTGCGTCGCCTGTCGAGGGCTCGAGTGAACGACACCGGCAGACGGGACGTTATTCATCATGGGAAGATGATCTGCAGCTTCAGCTCTGCCCGCTAAAAACTTATCAAACTCTGTCAGCGAGGAGAAAGAGAGCAGAAAACATGACGGATGACTTACAGTGTGTGTGTGTGTGTGTGTGTGAATCAGATATAATGAGCAACTCACATCAGCACAGACTCTCACCTTCACTGGTCACACCCTCACTGTCATCAACGTCAGGCTGAAAAACATCATCAACATGTTTAGAAGGGAATACCAGCACTTTACCACCTACTATCACACTGAAATGGAGACAAAAGGCAGTATTTCATGATAAACAATTCGACCAGTAGTGTGCTATAATAAGTTGCGTGTGAATGCACAGCAAAAATGCTTGTCTTGTTTCCAGTCCAGATATCAAAAAATTCTTAAATCAAGGTAAAATGACATAAGATGTGAAAATAAGAATTAAGAAATCTAAGTTTTTGCTTCAAACAAGTAAAATGATCTGCCAGTGGAGTAAGAAAAACAATATTGTTTTCCATTTGATAATTTTTCTTACCCCAGTGGCAGATAATTTTGCTCGGTTTGAGAAAAAACTTGCTTAATTCAGTTTTTTTTTTCTTCAGAAAACAATTTCTTATGTAATTTTGCTTATCTAGTAAAAAAAGTAAGAAAGGCATTTTTTTTCTCCACTAGAACAGGTTTTCCTGCTTGAATGTTGATTATTCTCCTCATATTCTCCATTGTTGCGGCTCCTCTCTTCCCAGTCTGTCAGTAACGCTCTGTTTACTTCCTGTCTCTATGAAGCCCCTCCTCCTGAAAAGCACACTGTGCTCTGATTGGTCGGCTGGAGCAGTGTGTTGTGATTGGTCGAGCGCTTCGAGTGTGTTTGGGAAATGTCCCGCCCCTTTCCATAACCGCCAGTTTAACACACTACTAACTAACTCAACCAGGCCCCGCCCCTTTATTCTGCGCATTAATTATTATAATGAGGAATATTGTGACGTGTTCGTTCCCGGAAGAAACTCAAGACTACAATGGAGGCGTTTCAGGAAGTTCAGAAACACTGACACTGATATAGAGAAGAACTTCATGATCAAACAGCAACATTACACACTAAAGAAAGTATTAAAATCATAGACTGTAAAAAATATGGGCGTAGTGTGCGTGACATCACCCGTATGTTTCTGAAGAGCATTTTTGAAGCCCAAAGTGGGCGGAGCCGCCGTCGCCATCTTGGCAGCGCGTCACTCCCGGATAAACGAAAAAGAGGCGGATTAGCTGAGGTGACGCTAACAGACAGCAGACAAACGGCTAGTAGTGACATCAGCGGCAATCCACCTGTCACTCAAGTGGCCACGCCCTTAATAATGCACAACTTTAAGGCTTAATATAATTTAAATGGATGAGTTATAAATATAATCACCCTCCTCACAGTCGTCATGAAGGGCAAAATTAGCTTTATAGACCAAAACCACTTTCTGCACCAGACTGTAAACATGTTTATTTCTGCTGTAAAGTTGGGCATTTTAACATGAGGGTTTATGGGATTGAGTCTCTTCTGCAGCCGGCCTCTAGTGGCCAGTCGATGAACTGCAGTTTAAGACACTTCAGTATCAGATTCAAGAGAGAGAACGGAAGGATGCCGCTTGGTTAAAAAGCAGAATATATCCTCATCAGTGTGTGCTGTGCTGTGACTCCAGCAGGGGGCGCCGCTGATCAGCATTACACACACACGTATTGATCAGAGTAAAAACAGATCTCTCTTTACCATCTCTGCACACAACCACCTCTCGATGTCATCCATGGCGGAGCTGCGTGGAGCCGGAGCCTGATGGACACAGAACAACACAAACGTTCCTCACAAGATCTCAGTTTGTTTTATATTGATCACCGGTGTGTGATACTGATCCATTAGAGATGATTAGAAAGTTACCCTTCATCTGTCAGTACATGCAAATCACACAGATAACCATCACCTGACGGCGGAAATACCCCCCTCAAACATTTAATTAATTTAATTTAATTTAAATGATAATTAGGACTTTCAATCTCACAATTCTGACTTTTCTCCCCTCAAAATTGCCTGATATAAAGTCAGAATTGCTTTTTTCTTGCAATTGCGAGTTTATATCTTGGAAATCTGACTTTTTTTCTAACAATTCTGACTTTATAACTTGCAATTGCATCTTTAAATCACGCAATTCTGAGGGAAAAAGTCAGAATTGTGAGATAAAAAGTCGTAATTAGCTTTTTTATTCTGTGGCGGAAATAAGCTTTCATGAATCAGACTGCATTATATATATTATATGAATTGTATTACAATTAATTATATAAACATAAATTTTCACAGCATTAAAGTAATCATTTAGGCCTATTTTAGTTCACTTTTTATTATTATATATGATTCACGTCTTACGCTTGCACTGTAAGTGACATGAACAAAATGATTATTTTTATGGCAATTAATCATCAGCACAAAATGCATGATCGTGACAGGCCTCATTTCACACCAGCTGCAAAGAAACCCAAAGCATGATTGTAGATTAAACGTGAAGAAGTCTTCTACATGTACAGAAGCCATTGTGTGTGTTTTCAGCTGATATTTGCTGCAGTTTGTGTCTCATTTGAGTTGATTGAATGGAAGTGTGTAGCGGCGACTCTGAAACCCACCAGACCCTCACTGTAAATCCACTGAGACTGACGGACCCATTCGCTCTCGCCGTCCTTCACACACAAACACACTCCTGCATGTCAGACACAGTACTGTACACGTGTGTGTGTGTGTGTGTGTGTGTGTGTGTGTGTGTGTGTGTGTGTGTACTGACCCCTGCCGTCACCTGCAGCCGCGTGTCCAGAGCTTCAGCCAGACCCTCCACTGCACCCGGGTGCTCGTACCGAACACTACACACACCACAGCATCATCACACACACACACGTCTCACTTCACATGCCCGATAAAGACCTTCAGATGAACTGTGTCAAACACAAACCTCTTCCTCTGCTCCGCCAGAGAGCTGCTCCTCGTCTGAGCAAACATGTCAAACTCCTCGTCTTCAGGCGCTGAGACACACACACACACACACACACACACACACACACACACACACACACACACACACACACACACACACAGACACACACACACAGACACACACAGACAGACACACACACAGACAGACACACACACACACACACACAGAGACACACAGAAACACACACAGAGAGACAGACACATACACACACACACACGCACACGTTACGTCCAGGTCTCTTACACTCACTGAAACCACAGAACTGGATCTCTCTCACCTGAGTTGTTTGTGAGGTCGGATGGAGGGCGGGGCTCATGTTGATTGACAGCTGGGGGAGTGATCTGATTGGGTGATGGAGACTCAGGGCTGAGGTCAATAAGGTTTCCATTCTCAGTCTGGTCACATAAATCATTGTGTAGATCAATATGCAATCATATAATTACAAACGATCTTTATAGATGTTATTGTAAAACTGCATTGGATTAGACATTAACACTATTTTCTAACAGGTGTGATTCCACAATGTTTCATCGGTTGCTTGGTTTATATTTCTGTGCAGTTGGGCTGAGTAGCTCCACCCATCGTCAATTCTCATTGGTCCAAATCAAGTTGGAAGTTAAAATTTCATTCATTTTCTCTAGATGATTATTTTAACCTTTAAAAAACAGCGGTACTGTGAGTTCAAGGTTGTTAATCGATGGTTTATGCTTTTGTTGAAGCCATACGTTTGCATTATCTCAACGTGTTTTGAGATTACTGCATAAATATATAAATATATATATATATATATATATATGTATATTACACACACACATACATATATCCCTCTGGTACTGTCGCGTATCGGTCAGAAATTACCAAATAATTTTTTTTATTTCAATGAAATGATAGTAATATATTTTAGTTTGATAATATTTTTTATTTAATATTTTGTATTTTTATTTTTGCATAAGTAAAATTCTTTTTTTTTCTAAAGTGAACTTGACATTTATTTATAAAATGTTACATTTATTGTTATGAAATATGCACAAAAATACCATTTTCAATTTTTATATAAAATTATATATTTTCCAAAACACGTTTTTACTCTAAAACTTGAAGAAAATCTAAGGCATAAATCTGAAATTTGAGGTTGATATCTCCATAAATGATCTTTCAGTGAGAGTGTGTTCGGCTGCAGTACCAAACGCTTCCACTAGAGGAAACTCGTCTCCAATTCATTTTTATATAATTTACATATACTTACAATATATATATAGATTATGCGTCGGATAAAGTGGATGAAGACTTACCTGTGATTCCTGCTGTTCTTCTGTGTTTGATTTCTGCATGTTCAAACGGTCAAACCTTCAACCACAGAGAGAGAGAGTGAGAGAGAGAGAGAGAGAGAGACAGAGAGAGAGACAGAGAGAGACAGAGAGAGAGAGAGAGAGAGAGAGAGACAGAGAGAGAGAGAGAGAGAGAGAGATATGGGAAGTGTTACTGTAGATCTGGAAACTGGATTAGACTCTCGCTGCACTGGAGCGTCACCTGAGCAGAGTATGTGAGAAGAGCGGAAAGAATTTGCGCTCCACGCTCAAAGCATTTCATAATTACTCCGCTCAAGCTCCTCTCTGGGTGTACAATTTTCCTCGCTCGCTCCCCACGCCGTCTTAAATACGTCTCGCTCCGTTTTTTAAATAACATCAACCTCTGATCAGAAGATGCATGTACTGTAAAACGAATACGCAGTACATAAGCCGCTTTTCCACCGAAATTACCCGGAACAATTTGTCCCAGGAACTTTTTTCCCAGGAACCTTTTTTGCCCCAGACCGGTTGCTTTCTGCGTTTACACCGCGGTCTAAAGTACCGGGAAGGTAAACTGCGCGCAACTGCTCCTCCCAGTCTGCGACGGACAGTAATCAGTTTTGAGCGCCACATTTATAAGTATGGAGGAGATTCAAACTGTGCTGCAGTTATTGGTTTACTAACGAGGTAGGCTAATTAACATAACAAAATAGACGAGCACTGATACTAAAGCGTGTTCAGAAAGCTCGTATGCGTATAAAATTAGACAAGGTACGTTGTGAGATGACTGGGACGAACGCGCAAAAATTTCCTTTCGCGCAAATACTCTTAAAAAAAGCCTGAACCCCGTCTATCAATCATAAATAGTGACAGTCTTGTAAATAGTTGTTTGTTACCAACCTCAATGCGCTATTTCAATCCTGTTATAGTAAATTTGTAACATGGTTTGCCTTGCAATAGATGACAATGTGTAAACATAATGACTTAATATTAAAAGCTGTGGCAGAAAAGAGACGAGCACTGATAAAGCGTGTTCAGAGGTCGTAATGCTAACGTTAGATATAAAATTGTATGTTATCAGCTATTGCGGACATTGGCCGTGAGATGGCTGTGACGAACGCGCAGAAAGTTTCCTCTTCCACAAATACCCAAATAATAAAGCCTGAAACTCGTCGCCAGTCCCCCAGTTTTTTTTATTAAATTCCATATTTGCAGACAGACAACTTTACTGCATGAAGCCACTTTTTAAAAGGGAGGTTAAAAATAAAGAAAATGCTGCGTGGAGTCATCCAACCAAAATGCGGCGTGAACACAACCAATCAGCTTGTGCAGCGCACAAGTCCCACCCCTGAAAGTTCCTGAACTTTGAAAAAGTACTACCTCGTGAGCAGGGACTATCGGAGGGGCAAATATTTACCCGGAACTTCATTTAGACCCTGGTTCCTGCGGTGTAAACACATCGAGTACCAGCCCAAAGTTCCTAGTTCCTGGGGAAAGTTCCTGCGGTGGAAACGCGGCTTAAGAGAAGAACATCCACATACTTTATTGGAATTTTGAACAGCCCCAAACCAATAAATTAGGCTATCCTTTAGCTCACTTTTAAACAAAGCAAAATAAAAAATAAGTGTTGAATGAGGCTAAATTAAATAAATTATCAAATGAAAAACATCATATTAAATAAATTATCAAACGAAAAACATACATTAAATAAAATAAATAAATCACAAACTAAAATACGAAGTTAAGGCGAGACACTACAGGTGAATAGGGTAAAATTGTTAACTTACAGATATCACCATCAAACTTTACCAGTTGATTACTCACATGAATAGGAGAAAAAAATGCATTGCAAGTTTTCTGTAATTTTATTGTTAAATATGCTAATGAGGCTATATCTAATTAAATATGCGCTAATTTGCATATATTTTGAAGTGACGAATCTGACCATTGAAAAAAACAAGGTTCAAAATTATTTTTGCATTTTGTTGATATATTCAATGTAAAGACATGTTCAGAGGGGATTATGAATATACCCTTTTGTTACCCTGTAAATCAGAAAATACTGGCAATAGCCTTAAATTGATTTCCGCCCTATTTTTAGGCATAAAATGTCATATAAATCAGGCCAAGAATGATATATCAACAAATCCCTCTGAACAAATCTTCACAATATAGTTAGGAATACAACTGTAAAGTTCGGTGTATGTAGGTGCTACAGAAGCGGAAAATTGTCACTAGGAGTGCAAGAAAAAACTCATTTTGAGAAAACGGCCTTTAAAGATTTTTATGGCAAAATTCCACTAATTTCTATTGAAAGCCATGAATTACAGACCAAATATGCTTTAGGTCCAAGTAAAATCCATGTATCACACTGTTTAACATCCAAAACTCATTATTGCTTCATCCATCACTGATCATAACATCCAAAACAACACATCAACAGTCCATCACACAGGTGGAATGGAAAAACTAAATACCGGTATCACAGTCCCTCAGGCAGATACTTTTAGCTGTCAGTGGAGCTGCTGTACCCTCTAGAACTTCCAGCTTCTTTTCTGGTGCTAACTTTGGGAAGTTTTATTCTTTTGGCTATTTGTCCAAGGTGTAAATCACTTAGTGATGATGATACTTTTTCCCAGTGAAGGAGGAAGTGCATCTCTGTCTGACCCAGTTGGTGGAGCCTGTATTTAGTCAGGATCCGTCTCTTCTTCTCTGACAGTGTGCAGATACTCTGTCAAATAACAATTTAGTCTACTTTGTTTGCTTTCTCCAATGTTCTAAATATTGATATTTTGAATGATTCATAATTAGTTTTGTCCTGTTGAGTTGTTTTGAACCAGTGCTGAAGGGAGCCTGGTTGGTTAGCTTCACCATCAGCTGACTGAGGGGACTGTTTTCAGGATTTGGCTCGTGGGTTTTGAGTGCTTTGAAATGTAATGTGTCTTTTTGACTTACATTTAGATGTGTTCAAAATGTTACAGCTTGTTCGTAACGCATCGACACCGACACACTATGTCAGGGTTCTCATTGCGCGGCTCGCGAGCCTCGTGCGGCCCGCCAATCTTTCATTTGTGGCTCGCATGGCTGTAAAAAATACGGCGATATCATGCAGCCAGTCACTACAGATATTTCTTAAAAACATTAAAAATAAGTAGGGCTATAACATAACCCATTACAAACTCAAAGTGTCAGCTATATTACAAATAATTTCGATCGGATTAAAAGAGGTGGTTTATCGAGAGAACATGTAAATACTTGATCGATTGAGAACCGAAACTGAAAGGACGACGTATGGCTCTCCGACTTTGTCCTATCAGTGCGGCTCTCATGAAAAAAATTGTGAAGACCCATGCACTATGTGATGGCATTTCATAATCTTTTGTCTTTGTTGGTAATCCCTTGTGTCTTCTAGCTAATGACAACTGTTTTCGGCTTCTCTGAGAGAATTTTACACGCATATCTTTCGACATTTTGAACTACCGCGGAAACATCAGAGCGCGTCACGTGATGATTCTGGATGAATCACGTTGTCAGAAATTGGCATCAGCCAATGAGATTGCGCATTTCGAGTTAAATCGCCTGTTTTACTTGCATGATTGGTTGCTGATAGACAGGAAATGACCATATTTGGATCCGACAGCATTGTACAGAAAAGAGAGGGCTTTCCAACGGTGTATTTTATGATGGGGTAGAGACAGCGATCGCGGAGCAGCGGGATGATTTAGAACGCCAACTTTTGATGAATTTAGGCGAAATCTGCACACTCAAACAGACAAAGTGTAGTAAAATAAAGACCTAAATGTGTATTTTGGGCTTTTTTTCAGCACAAGTCTGAAAGAATACATGTTATTGAAGACAAATAACCCAAAATCTCAAAATTGACCAGTGAAAAAAAAACGATGTTTTTGCCTGCCGTGTCTCGCCTTAAACAAATTGCCAAACGAAAAAATATAGATCTCTTTAAGCCAACTTTTATAAAATCGTCCATCATATAATGGAGTTGCACAGGCGGAAATCGCGTGGGGGTCGGTAAAAATATCATTAAAAGCATGTGTAAAATTAATTACATGATATATACTTTATATAAATGTTTGTGAAAGTACTAGTAAAACAATACAAATGCAAACAAATGCAAAATATGATTAGAAACATTTTGAGTCCCCCTCCGTTGCCTCACAGTGGTCCGGTCCTGGCTCGTGAGTCGTAATTGAGCGATAGTGGAGCGTTTTCGGAGCGAGAGAAAATCACAACGCTCCGACATTAAAAAAATCCGCTCCTCGCTCCGCTCCCGCTCCGCACCGCTCACATACTCTGCACCTGAGTGTGTGTGCGTGTGTGTGTGTGTGTGTGTGTGTGTGTGTGTGTGTGTGTGTGTGTGTGTGTGTGTGAGAGAGAGAGAGAGAGAGTGTGTGTGTGTGTGTGTGTGTGTGTGAGAGAGAGAGAGAGAGAGTGTGTGTGTGTGTGTGTGTGTGTGTGTGTATGTGCCACACCTCTCATAGCGGATGAACGCGTTGTTGAGATCATCATTGATCAGCAGAAGTTCTCCGATCATCTCGTCCTCTGATAGATTAGGAATCAACTCTACAACCCTCTGCTGCATCTGCTTACACACCGAATACAGCTGCTGCTCGCACACACACACACACACACACAGGTTAGTCATGATCAAAACAAGACTACTAAAACACAAGCTAACACACACACACACACACACACACAGGTTAGTCATGATCAAAACAAGACTACTAAAACGCAGGCTAACACACACACACACACACACACACACACACACACACACACACACACACACACCTGCAGCAGTTCTGCGTCCGATGCTGAAGTCTCTCCAGGTTTGACGTGATTCAACATCTCAGTCATGACGGTCAGGTTCCCTCTGACCAGATCCAGTTCAGATCTCAGCTTCTGCTTCTGGAGGAAAACCAGTCAGAACAAACACACACAAACACTCAAACCCCTGACCTTTAACCCCTGAGCACCCCAAACCCCTGACCTTTAACCCCTGAGCACCCCAAACCCCTGACCTTTAACCCCTGAGCACCCCAGACCCCTGACATTTAACCCCTGAGCACCCCAAACCCCTGACCTTTAACCCCTGAGCACCCCAGACCCCTGACATTTAACCCCTGAGCACCCCAAACCCCTCACCTTTAACCCCTGAGCACCCCAAACCCCTGACCTTTAACCCCTGAGCACCCCAGACCCCTGACATTTAACCCCTGAGCAACCCAGACCCCTGACCTTAAACCCCTGAGCACCCCAGACCCCTGACATTTAACCCCTGAGCACCCCAGACCCCTGACCTTTAACCCCTGAGCACCCCAGACCCCTGACCTTTAACTCCTGAGCACCCCCAAACCCCTGACCTTTAACCCCTGAGCACCCCAGACCCCTGACATTTAACCCCTGAGCAACCCAAACCCCTGACATTTAACCCCTGAGCACCCCCAAACCCCTGACCTTTAACCCCTGAGCACCCCCAAACCCCTGACCTTTAACTCCTGAGCACCCCCAAACCCCTGACCTTTAACCCCTGAGCACCCCAGACCCCTGACATTTAACCCCTGAGCAACCCAAACCCCTGACCTTAAACCCCTGAGCACCCCAGACCCCTGACATTTAACCCCTGAGCACCCCAAACCCCTGACCTTTAACCCCTGAGCACCCCAGACCCCTGACCTTTAACTCCTGAGCACCCCCAAACCCCTGACCTTTAACCCCTGAGCACCCCAGACCCCTGACATTTAACCCCTGAGCAACCCAAACCCCTGACATTTAACCCCTGAGCACCCCCAAACCCCTGACCTTTAACCCCTGAGCACCCCCAAACCCCTGACCTTTAACTCCTGAGCACCCCCAAACCCCTGACCTTTAACCCCTGAGCACCCCAGACCCCTGACATTTAACCCCTGAGCAACCCAAACCCCTGACCTTAAACCCCTGAGCACCCCAGACCCCTGACATTTAACCCCTGAGCACCCCAGACCCCTGACATTTAACCCCTGAGCAACCCAAACCCCTGACATTTAACCCCTGAGCACCCCCAAACCCCTGACCTTTAACCCCTGAACACCCCCAAACCCCTGACCTTTAACTCCTGAGCACCCCCAAACCCCTGACCTTTAACCCCTGAGCACCCCAGACCCCTGACCTTTAACCCCTGAGCACCAGTGTGCACATATGCCTTCATCCTGCCTCTGCTTTCATATTCCCGCTTTTGGTTAAACGAGATGGTGATGTTTCCTTCCGACACATTAAAACATGCGTTACATATTCGTCAGAGTTAACTAGTGTTACAGATTTAATGTTCAGTGTATAAAATGTAGCCTATAAAATGTGTGACACTATGACTTATTCTGGACTAAGATGAAATGAAAATAACAGTATGTGTAATCTTGAATGAGAATCGTCTCTTCTCTTCTCTGATGACGAGGGCGGGGCAACCTGTCACTCACATGAGATCAGCCAATAGCAAACCACAACCATCCAATCAATTCCCCACAGACACAATCAAGCCCCGCCCACATTTTCTATTGTTCCGGAGGCGATTCACTCGATATACGACACAATAGAGGAGAGAAGACCAGCACAACTTCTGTTTCATGATGACTAATGAGTCCCTCCTTGCTGAGCTCGTGTGTTTGTACCTCCTCAGGTGAAACACGGGTCAGTTGTCCGTTGGATGGGACACACTGAGGAGTGTGTGCCGCTGGTGACGAGTTAGTGTGTGTCCTGGAAGCAGACGGAGACACGGATAAGGGAGGCGTCCCGTTTTCTGGAATACTCTGAGAGAGATGAAGAAGAGTGAGGAGTTATTCACACAGTTGTTCTAACACGACAGGAAATATTACAATATATACATATAATGTCCATTCTGACATCAAACATAAAAGACGTTTAACAATGTTCACGCTGCTTTTATACATTCACTATAGAAAACTACTAGACTTTTTATTAAAGTGCCCCTGTTATGCTTTTTCAGATAATACCTTTCATGTAGTGTGTAATAAAGCTGTTGTGAATGTAAAAGCTCTGCAAAGTTTCAAAGATCAAAGTGCAGATAAATGGAGTTTGTGTCGATTCTGAACTGAAGTGAGTCGTCAGTAATTCAGCCTCACTTCCTGATGATCCTGCGTAGGTTTGAAACTCATTTGCATAACACTCTTGATTGGCTTGATAAGCGTCTCTTAGCCCCGCCCTCAAACACTGTAGACTGGAAGAGTTTGGTTCGTGTTGTTCATGTCATCGTTACTGTTCAGATATGATAATGAGTGTTAGGTTTCTGACCAATCACAGCAGACTGGGCAATCTGACCAATCAGAGCAGAGCAGCTCTCAGAGAGGCGGAGCTTAGAGAGACTGAATCCTTGATGGAAGCGTTTCAGACACTGAGAGAAAAGAGCTGATGTGCAGTGGAGATTGAAGTGTTTTTGACCTTGGATGCATTTAAAATTATTGTAGGAGACTCTAAAACAACATTAGGAACCTTTAAAAATAGCATAATAGGGGAGCTTTAATATCTATGACTGGAAAACATTGTTGTAAAATTCCCTGGACGACGGTGAATGTGAGATTTACCCGGTTGGGTGTGTGGATGGGAGAGAGAGAGTCTAGATCCGTCATGGGAAACTCCAGGCCTCTCCGCCTCAAATCCTCATATACGCTCACCACTCCAGACAGAGAAGGACTGTTCCTGAAGGCATCGGCCCACGCCTGAAGCACAGAAGAGCGTCAATGCTCCGTCGCATTAATATTCTCAACACCTGCAGGGAGACGCACCTGGATGAGGTTCAGCACTCGGTCGTGGAGGATCATGGGTGGGTTGTTTTTGGGCAGGATCGCTCTGACCAGGACGCCCTCCACAAACTCTTTAGCGCAGACGTACACATGGAAACGCTGGCCGCAGTTCTTCACACACGTCTCCAGAACCTGAAACACACACCGGCAGTGTGTGATCAATCTAGATTGATTGGCTAGAGGAGGAGCTGTCAATCAAAAACTAGAGGAACAATGGTCTAATTAAGGGATTAGTTCAGGATGTAACAAACACTCACGGTCAGAGCCAGCATCACCTCCCTGAAGTTCTTATTACCCACAATCCTCTTCTTTAAAGCTTTTGCTGCATCTTTGGGCCTGAAAAACAACACAGAAAGTCAGATGATAGGGAGAGACAGACGTCAGTACAGTGCATCCGGAGAGTGCTCACAGCGCTTCACTTTTTACACATTTTGTTTTGTTACAGCCTTATTCCAATTTCCAGATTAAATTTATTATTTTCCTCAAAAGTCTAGAAACAATAACCCATAATGACAACGGCCAGCTCTAGGAAGAGTCGTGGTGGCTCCAAACTTCTTCATTTTGTAGTCATTGGGTTGAAATGAGCCGAAACTCAATGCTGCAGAAATGTTCCTGTGCCCTTCCCCAGATCTGTGCCTCGATACGACCCTGTTAAAGGTGCAGTCTGTAAGAATGACAGCTAGTGGCCGAAATCGGTACTGCAGTCCAAATTCAAAATATCGGAGATCGTTGTTTCCCCGCCTCCTCAGACTCGACGCTCACGCGTTTGAGGACACGCAACAGGAACGAGCGCAACTGACGACGAAAGCCGAGAAGACTTACAGACCGTAAGTTAATGAGTTGATTTATTTGCGTTTTAATATGCTCTCGTTCATAGAGATTTTTAGATGGATACCGAGGCTTTTTAGGTTGTGTCAAATCTGCAATCTCTGGCCCAGTTTGTTTGCTCGTTTCCATGGCTGCAATACGCTGTGTTTCCCGCCAAATGGCATCCCGGGATTGGCTGAACTGGCAGTGGGCGGGGTCACACAGATCAAAACAAAAACTGACTGACAACACGGAACGTGTAAAATAACAAGTAAAACAACTGGCTGTAGAAGTGTTTTTCAGAGAAAAGAGTATATTAGCATGTTTCCTAAATATACGCAAACTAGGGCTGTCAAACGATTAATCGCGATTAATCGCATCCAAAATAAAAGTTTGTGTTTACATAATATATGTGTGTGTACTGTGTATAATTATTTTGTATATATAAATACACACACATGCATGTATATATTTAAGAAATATTTGCATACATATACTGTATATATATTTATATAGTTTATATTATATATAAATATAATTTTTTATATATATAAATAACACATTTTTCTTAAATATATACATGCATGTGTGTGTATTTATATATACAAATTTAATTATACACAGTACACACACATATATTATTAAAAACAAACTTTTATTTTGGATGCGATTAATCTTTTGACAGCCCTACCACAAACATATTATGGTATTTTTATGCTTTAGTAGAGTAAACAAGTTAGATACAGCACCTTTAACTGATGGACCTTATACGTGACCCTGAATCACAAAACCAGTCTCGAGTCGCACGAGTATATCTGTGGCGATAGCCAACAATACACTGTACGGGTCAAAATTATCGATTTTTCTTTTATTCCAAAAATCATTTGGATATTAAGTAAAGATCATGATCCATGAAGATATTTAGTAAATTTCCTACCGTAAATACTGTATATAAAACATGTATTTTTGTGAGTGAATGCTGCACAATCGCCAACATAAATGTAGAACTATAAAGGAGATTTTCTCAATGTTTCGATTTTTTTGCATCCTCAGATTCCAGATTTACAATAGTTGAATCTCAGCCAAATATCATCCTATCCTAATAAACCATACATCAATGGAAAGCTTTCAGATGATGTATACATCTCAATTTCATAAATTGACCCATGTGACTGGTTTTGTGGTCCATGGCCACACATAGACAGGTGTGTGCCTTTCCAAATCATGTCCAATCAACTGAAGTCGCCACAGGTGGACTCCAATCCAGTGCAGAAACATCTCACGGATGATCAGTGGAAACAGGAGCTCAATTTTGAGTGTCAGGCTGTGAATACTTGTGTTCATGTGATGTTCATCGTTTTTTATTTTTAATAAATCTGCAAAGATTTCAAACAAACTTCGTTCACGTTGTCATTATGGGGTGTTGTTTGT